>NC_057799.1:328195699-328238339 GCF_018294505.1 Triticum aestivum
GGCGCAGGGGGGTTGCCGGCGGTGCGGTGGCGCGGAGCAGGACGCGCCCGGGGCGGCGATGCGCGCGGGGGCGAGGCACAGGTCGCGGGCGGGCAGGGGCCACCACGGTGAGGCATGCGAGCGGGGAGACGCGGGGAAAGGTGGCCAGCGGCGGGGTCCGAACTCGGCGGAGGTTGATCCGCAATAGCACGCACGGGGGAGGCAAGGCGAGTGGAGGCTCACATCGCAACGTGTAGGGGGGCCAGGGGAGTCGGAGGGACCCTGCCGGCGAGGTCCGGTGGCCGGACGGGCAGGCAGGCGCGAGGGCAAAGTAGCGTTCGGGTTGAGGGAGGCCGTCATGCGGAGGAAGAGGAGCCGCGGGGACGGAGCCGACGAGGAAGGCGCGAGAGGAAGGGAGCTGCGAGGAGGAGGCCGGGGAGGCGGCCCTCGGCGCCGGCGAGCGGCGGCCGTCCTCGGGCACGGGCGCGCCAAGAGGAGGGGAACGAACAGGGGCGCCCCTCCTCCGTGCGTCAGCGTGTGTATGTGTGTGTGTCATGGGTGACAGCGCGAGGAGGGAGTGAGGGAGAGTGAGGGATCGTGCGGGAGAGAGTGGGGGTGTTGGTTAGGGTTTCCCACGAGTGGAGGGATATGGAGGAGGCTATGGGCGCGGGCTGGGCCGGTGGGCTGGCCTGGCTGCCAGCTGGGCCGGATGGCCCAGTGGGGGGGGAGGGTTCTTTTCTTTTGTTTTAGGTTTTGTTTGTTCTTTTTATTTATTTGCTTTGTACTGTTTTAGTTTAATTTCCTATTAATTTTAGTTTTAGTAAAATATACACGTAGCATCTAAATTAACATTTCAACTTAGTCCATAGTCACAAAAAGACTAGTCCTCAAATAAATTAGTTTGACATTTTATTAATTACAAATGGTATTTAAATAATTGTTTTTACCGAAGTTTTATTCATCTTATAGTATTAAAACATTTTATAAAGGTGTGGTTTCTCCTCCATAATTAGCTATGCAATATTTGGTTCACTCCGAACATTATAGTTTTAATATTTGAAAATGTTTATTGTTTGCTTGATTTTGAATTTGAATTTGGATCGGTTTCGAACTAACGCGAGATTAGCAACAGTAATCGAAGTGACATGGCATCATTAGCAGAGAATTACTATAGCTTAATTATCCGGGCGTCACAATTCTCCTCCACTACAAGAAATCTCGTCCCGAGATTTAAGAGGTGGAGTAAGGGCGAAAGGTCCCGTTACGAAATACTAACGAATCTTCCCTGCCTTGGTTTGTCTTCTCGGAGAAGTTGACCGCTTCCGTTGGTGTCTTCATTCCTCTGCTTCAGGTCATGAGGATGAAGTCATCATTCTTCCTTCATGATCTCCATCGTACTTACGAATAGGTAAGGGGCAGCTAGGCTACGACAGAATGCTTATGAGGGAATCAATCTGGGGTTAACCCATGAATGAGCATAAGATTATCTATCGAGTTGAACATATAAAATACATCGAGAGTAAGGTACGAAGGTACAATAAGAGGTTCCAAGCGGATAGATAGCTGCTCGAAGTCTGAACCAGAGTGAGAAAGGGGTTCAGAGCAGCGAGAGTAAGTATGTTGTCTGATACCAGAATAGAGCACTAGGAAGGTGGCCCGTGAATTAAATACGAAGCCAAGCATGGGGAATAACCATTAGAAACAGGGTTGTACAGGAGAGTCAGGTTTCGATCCTGTGGAACAGTGGGTTAAAAATAGGAAGGGGGCTGACATCTTGCACGGTCATGATTGCAAGGCATATCAGAGGGTAGCCTGCCAGTTATGTTGGCAACAACATTGGTACCAAGGGCGAGGGACGAAGAGAACCATTTTCCTGCTCGTTGAACGAGGCAGACCAATAGGCAAAGTTCTCGTCCATCGGTGGCTACCGGAATGTCGTCAACAATAGTAACAGGGTCTTGCTGACAGAATTGTACAACGAGGTGTTTACATAAGCAGGAGAATATTACTGCTTAGATCATATAGATCACAAGAAGGTTAAACCAAACAATGGAAAGGAAAATATGATTATCAGATTAAACAGAACAATGGAAAGGAAAATGTGTTAAACACATATTTCAGGGGTATATCCTTCCCAAGGACAAGCTGAGCATGATATTCATGACAGGATATAAAGTAGAAAACCCTTTTAGGTAAGGGGAGAGAAATTTCGTAACATTACCCATACAACGGTGTTTGGATAATTGATAAAGAAATTTTAGCATGGTGCTTTAAATGTTCTTATCGAAGATCAGGGTACCACATACATGCTTCGAGATAGCATTGACATGGTCTTCAAGCAAAGGCCAGACTTAGGATACACAATCGATTCATCAGGAACAACTTGTAGAATAAGTCTTACAGTTTCCTCATGGAAGAATGGATAACATTGCTAAAGGGAACTATAACAATAGGGCCTCCGGCCAGGTGGGCTAGGTATGACACCACCTTACCAGGTCATATAAAGACCATCGTTATAACTCTTGGAAATATGTTCCAACCATCATATCAGACCGAGATTCAGTTCTGATAGGTGGCAGGATACCTCCGACTTAGGATGCCTGAGGAGAAAAGGTGCAACAGAAATAAACGAGGTGACAATGTAAGATTCTCGGGAAAATGACCTATGAAAGCGAGTTCCGAAACAAGAGTTCATCATTAAACCAAGGAGAGGATGAGGAGGTGGCTGATGGACTCAGCGACAATTTGTCGAGATTAACAAAAGATGGATTTCCACAATTATGTGAACAAGGAGGTAACACTTGTCAGATCAAATGATATAATGATGTATGCTCGAGGAAAACATACACAATTAAACATTGGTTGAAAGGTGCACCCAAAATATGGGCTTATGTAGCATGATCAATGTTAGAATGATGATTCAATAACCAATAGTCTGAGGATGAACTGTCGGCCATTAACTTCAAAGCAATAGGGTTGCTTGAATTACAGAATCCATGCAGCATCATTCACTTATTGATATTCTCGGTTAGTCAATATGGGGACCAAGAAAGAATGGTGCTTGTGAGAAGTATCACTTATATCAAGAATTCTTAAGAGGTGGAGCAATTCTCACAACATTCTTGACATAACATATGGTAATACTCCAAGGTAGATCATAACACCAGCTGGATAGAAAGGAACTCAATGTACTATACGAGACATGAACAAGTTTGTGTTGGAGGGAAGGCAATAAAGTTGCTGATGATATCACAAATCATCGAGGGGCAAGGAGGGTATTTCTCATCAAGAATTTGATAGAGATCTCGGAAGAACCCAGAATGTTGATGATGATCAAGACACCTTTGTCGAGAGATTTCATGAATATGTAATCGATTGGCGATGACTTCAAGTCAAAGGAATGATGAAGCGAAAGGTTATTGGAACCATGGGTACGACACAAACTCGAAATCAAGCTTGATGTTCAAGGAAAAATGATATGATGAGGAAAATCGACATAAGCTTAGCTCATCGTCAAAAACTGTGCTCCGGGAAGAAGGACCAGGTAGCACAGTCAAAATTAGCACGATAATGATGTAGCCGATCAGGCTAGGAATGACGTGATGGGGTATTAAAATTCTCAACAACAAAGTACTGGGAGTACTGAATCTCAGTGTTGATTTGATTCACAGCCCGGTGTTTTCGGTTGATGACAACCCAGAACCCGTGGAGTGACTATGACGGGGAAAGGTATTACTTCATCAGAAATTCATAAGAGGAAGTGCAACGGGTTGATATCCTTGAGATACCAGGGGGTAATACTCGAAGGTAGAGTAGAATAGAGAGTTGACAGGTGTATTGATCTGCAAAAGACAAGTACTTTAAC
Organism: Triticum aestivum; assembly: GCF_018294505.1. Lineage (NCBI taxonomy): Eukaryota > Viridiplantae > Streptophyta > Magnoliopsida > Poales > Poaceae > Triticum > Triticum aestivum. The sequence continues at coordinate 328,199,544 of NC_057799.1, forward strand.
TTGTCCGAGAAAAGGAATCAAGGAATATCAATATGGCCGAAACCATAGTTGCAAGGGATCCAATTCAAAGACACCGGAAGAATTATCCAACTGATTAAAAGTTTTGCAAGAAGCTTCCATGATAAGTTCCACATCGGGTCCATGGGCATGAACACTAAGTTCAAGGTCGACTCCCACTTCTTCAATGCATAACCTTCCATTCACTTCTCATGTTTCAAACATGACATTAGTTGTTGAAAGTTTTACCTGGTGCCATATCAAATAAGTATGACCCGTGAAATCTTATGGGTTCAATGAGAATAGTGAAGGCGTTGGTTCAACCCATCGGGGCATATTAGGAATATATGCCACAAGCTTCAAGAATAATTATCACCAGCTCAAAAGCAGAGCATGGTTGACAAAGCAGAGGATACAATTTACCAAAGGCATTATGTATCAGGGAAGAACTCACAAGGTGATTAAATATGAGGGCACTGTCGGATAATAATCTAACAAAGGATTTGGTGGTCCACAAGGGATCAGATGTGAGCATCGGTACTCAACTAGAGGAAGAAAGAATGCAAGGGGATCAGATTATAGAAACAAATGACTAACTCAAAGCTCAAATGCAAAGGAATTATGATTTCCAAATCAAGGGATCAGAAGAAAACGCTCTGATTAAGGATGGATAAGTTGAATAGCCTTAGGGGTACAATCGATGGCAATTTGATTGGTCGATGCCAGCTCATGTTTAAAATGACGTTTGAGCCAGAAGGAAGAATTCTAGGATCTGATTGAGGATTGTGAGCATTCGCAATATTTTGAATCAACAGACTCAAAATGATAATGACAAGGAATGACAATAAGATTACGAGACTTATGGGATTAACCATAATGCAAGCAAGCAAGAATTTCAAGAGCAATAGGCTGCTCAGGATTTTCAAAAGTTCAAATACTTTTTCAAAGACTTTTGTGAATTACTTGAATCAACTGGGGATGAGCGGATACTCGATAAGTGCGAGAAATTATTCGTAGGGGTATTCAGGTGGCAAAGAATTGCAAGGCAGTAGGCACAAAGTATTCTCGGGGTATCTTGTAATAACAATATCGACTGGGAATAAAAGTAAGCACGACAGGTGTAAGTATTTATCCATAGGGATATTTCGGTGGTAGAGAATTGCAAAAGCAATGGGCACAAGGTCTCGAGAGAATATCGAAGAGTATCTTCGAAATCTTCTGGTGCAGCCGGCGATCATCTGGACTGAAGGGGCTCTTCGGGTGAAAGTGATAACGAGATCCTAATGTTAGATTTAGCAAAATTCATTTAACCTGAATAGGAGAGAGTTCAGAGTCCCAGAGTAAAGGTCGAGGAGTAAAAGATCCTAGTACCACCCAATGGCGACGTGGGCCCGTAAGACACACAGCCATGTTAGTAAAAAGTTTTGCAATGTCTAGACTCGACTTCGGCCAAGGAGTGTGGAAGGGGGATTCCTACAGGCAGTCGGCTCTGATACCAACTTGTGACGCCCCCGATTCAATCGTACACTAATCATACACGCGAACGTGTATGATCAAGATCAGGGACTCACAGGAAGATATCACACACAACTCTAAAAATAAAATAAGTCATACAAGCATCATAATACAAGCCAGGGGCCTCGAGGGCTCGAATACAATTGCTCGATCATAGACGAGTCAGCGAAGCAACAATATCTGAGTACAGACATAAGTTAAACAAGTTTGCCTTAAGAAGGCTAGCACAAACTGGGATACAGATCGAAAGAGGCGCAGGCCTCGTGCCTGGGATCCTCCTAAACTACTCCTGGTCGTCGTCAGCGGCCTGCACGTAGTAGTAGGCACCTCCAGTGTAGTAGGAGTCGTCATCGATGGTGGCGTCAAGCTCCTGGGCTCCAGCATCTGGTTGCGACAACTAGGTAGAATGGAAAGGGGGAAAAGAGGGAGAAAAGCAACCGTGAGTACTCATCCAAAGTACTCGCAAGCAAGGAGCTACACTACATATGCATGGGTATATGTGTAAAGGGCCATATCGGTGGACTGAACTGCAGAATGCCAGAATAAGAGGGGGATAGCTAATCCTGTCGAAGACTACGCTTCAGGCCACCCCCACTTTGCAGCATGTAGAAGGGAATAGATGGTAAGTTCACCAAGTAGCATCGCATAGCATAATCCTACCCGGCGATCCCCTCCTCGTCGCCCTGTTAGAGAGCGATCACCGGGTTATATCTGGCACTTGGAAGGGTGTGTTTTATTAAGTATCCGGTTCTAGTTGTCATAAGGTCAAGGTACAACTCCGGGTCGTCCTTTTACCGAGGGACATGGCTATTCGAATAAATAAACTTCCCTGCAGGGGTGCACCACATAACCCAACACGCTCGATCCCATTTGGCCGGACACACTTTCCTGGGTCATGCCCGGCCGCGGAAAATCAACACGTCGCAGCCCTACCTAGGCACAACAGAGAGGTCAGCACGCTGGTCTAAATCCGATGCGCGCAGGGGTCTGGGCCCATCGCCCATTGCACACCTGCACGTTGCGTACGCGGCCGAGAGCAGACCTAGCCCCCTTAATACAAGCGCGAGCTTACGGTCCAATGCGGCGCACGCCGCTCAGTCGCTGATGTCACGAAGGCTTCGGCTGATACCACGACGTCGAGTGCCCATAACTTCCCACGTAGTTGGTTAGTGCGTATAGACCAAATGGCCAGACTCAGATCAAATACCAAGAACTCGTTAAGCGTGTTATTTTTAAGTATCCGCAGACGCCGACCAGGGCCAGGCCCACCTCTCTCCTAGGTGGTCTCAACTTGCCCTATCGCTCCGCCACAAAGTAACAGTCGGGGGCCGTCAGGAACCCAGTCCCACCTCTACCGGGATGGAGCCACCTGTCCTTTCAGCCCCCTCATCAGAATCACTTGCGGGTACTCAACGAGCTGACCCGACTTTAGTCACCACATGTGTCATGTTTATAAAGTATATAGTATATACCCATGATCACCTCCCTAGTGATCATGGCCCGATAGTATAGCATGGCAGACGGACAAGAGTGTAGGGCCACTGATGGAACACTAGCATCCTATTCTAAGCATTAGGATAGCAGGTAAAGGTATCAACAATTATAGCAACAATGACAGGCTATGCAGCAGAACAGGATTAACTGAAAGGAGTAACATGCTACACTACTCTAATGCAAGCAGTAGAGAGAAGGAATAGGCGATATCTAGTGATCAAGGGGGGGGGCTTGCCTGGTTGCTCTGGCAAGGAGGGGTCGTCAACACCGTAGTCGTACTCAGTTGCATCAACGCCGGTCTCGGGGTCTACCGGAGAGGAAGAGGGGGGAAGAAACAGTAAATACGGAGCAAACAAGCATCACAAAATATAACAAGGCAATATGCGGTGCTAGGGGTGACCTAACGTGGTAGTAGGTGATACCGACGAAGGGGGGAAACATCCGGGAAAGTATCCCCGGTGTTTTGCGTTTTCGGACAGATGAATCGGAGGGGGAAATTTGCGTGTTTGCTATGCTAGGGATGTGTGGCGGATGAACGGGCTACGTATTCAGATTCATCTCGTCGTTTTGAGCAACTTCCATGTATAAAACTTTTTCATCCGAGTTACGGTTTATTTTCTATGATTTATCAAAGTTTTAGGCATTTTTTAAATTTATTTAATTACTTAAACTGAACATTATCCAGAACAGTGAAAGGTGATGATAGCATGACATCACCATGACGTCAGCAGGTCAAACCCAGCTGACCAGAGTCAAACCTGGACTGTGGGTCCAGCGGGACCCACCTGTCATCCTCTGTTTAGGTTAATTAGGGTTTAGCTAATCCAATTACTGTTTAAGTAAACTAACTAATTAATTAACTTAATTATTTCACTAATTAATTAATTTTATTAATTCATTTTTATTTTCCTTTTCATTTTCTTTTAAAACGTTCTGTGGGCTGGGCCCCACATGTCATTGGCCCTAGGGGCCTTGGCGGGTTTGATCGCTAGCGGGCGTGGGCGCCAGCCCACCCGATAGGGCGCTGCGGCCAGCGGTGAAGGGGGCCGGCGCGAGGCCCAGCGCCGGCGACCGTGGCCGGAGCGAGGCGGCGCGGCCAGGCCAGCCGGAGCAAAGGGAGGCGCGGCGGCGTGCGCGCGTGCCGCGCGGGTGCAGGGGGGTTGTGGGCGGTGCGGTGGCGCGGAGCAGGACGTGCCCGGGGCGGCGATGCGCGCGGGGGCGAGGCACAGGTCGCGGGAGGGCAGGGGCGACCACGGTGAGGCATGCGAGCGGGGAGACGCGGGGAACGGTGGCCAGCGGCGGGGTCCGAACTCGGCGGAGGTCGATCCGCAATAGCACGCACGGGGGAGGCAAGGCGAAGGGGAGGCTCACATCGCAACGTGTAGGGGCCCCAGGGGAGCCGGAGGGACCCTGCCGGCGAGGTCCGGCGGCCGGACGGGCCGGCAGGTGCGAGGGCGAAGTAGAGGTGCGGGTTGAGGGAGGCCGTCATGCGGAGGAAGAGGAGCCACGGGGACGGAGCCGACGAGGAAGGCGCGGGAGGAAGGGAGCTGCGAGGAGGAGGCCGGGGAGGCGGCCCTCGGCGCCGGTGAGCGGCGGCCGTCCTCGGGCACGGGCGCGCCGAGAGGAGGGGAACGAATAGGGGCGCCCCTCCTCCGTGCGTCAGCGTGTGTATGTGTGTGTGTCGTGGGTGACGGCGCGGGGAGGGAGCGAGGGAGAGTGGGGGATCGTGCGGGAGAGAGTGGGGGTGTCGGTTAGGGTTTCCCCCGAGTGGGGGGATATGGAGGAGGGTGTGGGCGCCGGCTGGGCCGGTGGGCTAGCCTGGCTGCCAGCTGGGCCGGATGGCCCAGTGGGGGGAGGGTTCTTTTCTTTTGTTTTATGTTTTGTTTGTTCTTTTTATTTATTTGCTTTGTACTGTTTTAGTTTAATTTCCTATTAATTTTAGTTTTAGTAAAATATACACGTAGCATCTAAATTAACATTTCAACTTAGTCCATAGTCACAAAAAGACTAGTCCTCAAATAAATTAGTTTGACATTTTATTAATTACAAACGGTATTTAAATAATTGTTTTTACCGAAGTTTTATTCATCTTATAGTATTAAAACATTTTATAAAGGTGTGGTTTCTCCTCCATAATTAGCTATGCAATATTTGGTTCACTCCGAACGTTATAGTTTTAATATTTGAAAACGTTTATTGCTTGCTTGATTTTGAATTTGAATTTGGATCGGTTTCGAACTAACGCGAGATTAGCAACAGTAATCGAAGTGACATGGCATCATTAGCAGAGAATTACTATAGCTTAATTATCCGGGCGTCACAGTCCATCCAGTAAATGAGCCGCGCCTCCACGCCTCCCTCTTTTTATGGGGAAGGCGCGAGCCACCTCTTTACCACGATGTGACGCATGCATGCGGACACCGTCCCACGCATGCCGCCCACGTCACACACGATCCCCCACGTCGCGCGTTCAACGCAGGTCGTGGGGAAGCGCGGCAGACGGAAAATTACTGCGGTAGAATCCGCCCATCCTGCCCGCGCACCGTTTTGGGCCTGGCCCAAAAACGTGTCGCGCTTATGTGTGGCCCAAGCCCGGGGGCTCCTGTTGGTGTACAAAAGTAGGGGCACACCTTTGTCCACCTTTACTTGTGCACGGGCAGTCGTAGCCGCGTGCCACGGCCACACAAAGCAAGGCAGAGGAGGGAAGCCGGGGAGAAGCCGGAGCACAAGATGGCCAAGGCAATGCCAAGGCCAAAGATACCAAAGAGCGAGAGGGCGAGGTGGACCCCCCGGCAAGATCCTTGCCGGAGCAATCCCCGTGGCCCCGGTGAGAACCTTGCCGGGCAACTTGCCCAAACACCAACAGAGCGAGGCGCCCTTGAGCCCACGGGTTCCAACCCAACCAACTGCGATTGGACCAGGGCTCGGGAGGTACCTCTGTGGTGGCATGCAGATCTTTGTCAAGACCATAGAGATATAAGATCAGATGAGAACCACAAGACAGCGACCCTCGGCGGGATCCTTGCCGAGGAGATCCACAAGACCCCCGGCAAGCGCCTTGCCGGGGACGACTACAACGCCACGGCAAGACCCTTGCTCTCCCCGCAAGGCCCTTGCCGAGGGCGTCAGTGGGGCAACAGCCAGGCCCGCGTCGACCAAGACTCCGTCGCCATCCTCAAGCAGCTGCTAGCTCAACCAGCTAGGCAGGCACCTGCGTGGCGACGGGCGGCCTCTACGCCAACTCAGCAAGCACCTGCGTGGTGGCATGCAGATCTTCGTGAAGGTCCTACCACCGCGCCACCTCAGCTGCCTGCCTGCCTACATGGCGCTGCATGCACCGCTGGCCTGGGCGCGTGTCGAAGCAGGGCGAGGCGGCAGCGGACGGGACGGGCCTCATTCCCGTCCCCAATAAAGCTAAGGGACACCTAAGCTGCGCATTAAATGCGTCTTGTCCTGTAATACGGGAGATAAGCTCATAGTACTGTAGGCCTTTCCACCTCATGTGTGCCATTGTGGCAGCCCCTTTCGACTATAAAAGGAGGCCCATGGCGTACTGGAAGAGGATTCGGCTCTTTGGGACTGCACGACCACCATAGCTAGTTCAAGAGCTCAAGAACGCTCAATACATCCACCAAAGCAGGACTAGGGTTTTACGCATCCTCGCGGCCCGAACCTGGGTAAACGATCCTTGTGCTGACTGTTAATCCTGCTCTTCTCAGAACCCCGCACCCCGGCAAGCGTAGTAGGGATTCTTGTGATCCCATAGGTGTCGTTTCCCACCGACAACGCCGGTGCGGAAACCGACTCCACAGATGAAGACACAGCCGCCCCGACGAAGGAGGGCCGGCGCCGCAATAGGAAGCGCAAGGGCAAGACCGTTCTTGCCGTCGAGGGATCCGAGGATACCGGCGCTGCCAAGAAGGCCAAGGCAGATGACCCCAGCAAGGAAATTGCCGGGTGCGCCGCTTGCCGGGCCTTGGCAGCTGCCGACAAGCCAAGAGGCTCCGACAAGCAGTACTGCAAGATCCACCGCACAAAGGGACACGACTTCCAGAACTGTCGGCAAGTTGAGTTGCTCGCTGAGAAGCAAAAGCTGAATATGAGAGGCGGGACAAGGAGAAGGGTCAGGATGGTGCCGAGGGATCCGGCAAGAAGCCTCGCGGCCAAGGAGGTCGCCGCGGCAAGGATAACCAGCAAGAGAGGCCCGCTCGGGGCCGCGACAAGAAGCAAGAAGACGATGATCGTGACGAGGACGACGAGTCCGGCGAGCATGAGTTCCAGAAAGCTACAGAGGCCATGTGCGTTGACGGTGGCGCCTCGCTGCACACCTCTCAGCGCCAGCTCAAGAAGTGGGCGCGTGAGATCACAGCAGCAGAACCATCGTTCGATGCTCAAAGGCCACTGAAGTGGTCCAGCACGCCTATCATTTTTGACACCGAGGACCACCCTGATCGCACAACTGCGGTCGGGTGTTTGCCGCTGTTGGTTTCACCAACAATACGCAACCTCAAGGTGACAAAAATGCTGGTTGATGGCGGGGCCGGTCTGAACTTGATCTCGCCCGTTGTGATCAAAAGGCTGCAGATTCCTGATGGAGACCTCGAAGAGACGGGCACGTTTCAAGGGGTCAACCCGGGAAGAAGTCTGCCAAAGGGTAAGGTCACGCTGCCCGTGACATTTGGAGGCGAGCTGAACTATAGGACGGAGAGGGTTGTCTTTGATGTCGCCGAGATCCCCTTGCCCTACAACGGGATCCTCGGCCGCCCAGCACTAGCCAAGTTCATGGCGGCGTCACATTACGCCTACAACACACTAAAGATACCTGGGCCAATGACCATCATCACTGTCCCCTCCGACAAGAAGGATGCGCTGATCTGCGCTGACCTACTCTACCAGGAGGCAGTTGCAGCGACTGCCTCCAAGGCACTTGCTCCTGCCGCCGAAGCCCCGGGAGGGAAGAAGACCGGCAAGACCTCTCGCACCCACTCCGGCAAGCGCACCTCTTCGGAGTGTTGTGCTCCCGTCAAGGACGTGCTAGAGAGCTCCACTGGCAAGAGCAAGAAATCTAGAGCTGCACCACCAGAGACCAAGAAGGTGTCTGTCAAGGAGGATGGCACGGGAGGGGCTTTCACCATAAGCTCCACCCTCGACAACAAATAGGAAGGCGCGCTCGTCACTTTCCTGCGGGTGAATGTCAATGTGTTTGCGTGGCAAGCATCCGACATCCCCGGCGTTCCCAGGGAGGTGATTGAGCACCATATTGCTGTCTGTCCTCATGCGCAACCCGTCAAGAAGAAGGTCAGGAAGCAAGCTCTAGAATGCAAGAGTTCATCACAGAGGAAATCAGGAAGTTGGAAGCGGCAGGCTTGGTGAGAGGGGTACTCCATCCAACGTGGTTGGCCAATCCGGTGGTGGTGCGCAAGGCAAATGGGAAGTGGAGGATGTGTATTGATTACACAGACATCAATAAGGCTTGTCCAAAGGACCCTTTCCCGTTACCGCGCATCGACCAGATTGTTGACTCCACGGCCGGATGTGACTTGTTATCATTCCTCGACGCTTACTCGGGATACCACCAGATCTTCATGACAAAAGAAGATGAAGAGAAGACAGCGTTCATCACCCCATGTGGTACGTATTATTTCATACGAATGCCTTTCGGGTTGAAGAGCGTTGGCTCGACGTTTGCGAGAGCAGTCCAAATTGGTTTTGAGCCTCAGCTGCATAGAAATATGGAAGCTTATATGGATGACATAGTGGTCAAAACCAAGGTCAGGGCAACACTCGTACAAGATTTAGAAGAGACTTTTGCAAATTTGCGCAAGATCAACCTCAAGCTGAACCCTGAGAAGTGTGTCTTCAGCGTTCCGTCCAACAAACTTCTCGGGTTCTTTGTGTCATGGTGTGGGATTGAGGCGAATCCAAACAAGATCAAGGCCATTGAGCAGATTGAGGCACCTAGGCGGATCAAGGATGTACGTTGGCTCGCTGGCTGCGTTGCCGCCGTGAGCAGATTCATCTCCAAGTCTGTTGAACGTGCCCTTCCCTTTGTCAAAATCTTGAAAAAGGTGGGCCCAATGGAATGGACCCCAGAGGCCGAGGCAGCCCTGCAGGATTTAAAGAAGTACCTCTCCTCTACGCCAATACTGGTTGCGCCTAAACCACAAGAACCGTTGCTGCTATATCTAGCGGCAATGAACCAAGTGGTCAGCGCCGCGCTAGTGGCACCGAGGGAGGTCAACAAAGAGGCAGTGACAATGGCAGGGCTGGTGGATGGCAAACCAGAGCTCCCCCCGGGAGGGCCTGGTGCCGGTAAGGCAAGGCCCCCGGCAGAGTCTGACGCTGGCGAAGCAGAAGCAAGGCAACCAAATGAAATAGTGCAGAAGAAGAAGATGATGCAGCACCCGGTTTACTTTGTCAGCTCCCTCTTGCAGGGGGCTAGGTCAAGGTACTCCGGTGTGCAGAAATTGCTCTTCGGCCTCCTTATGGCCTCGAGGAAGCTGCGTCATTACTTCCAAGCACAAGAAATCACCGTCGTCACCCGCTTCCCGTTGCAAAGGATATTGCATAACCCAGACGCAACCGGGAGGATTGTGGAATGGGCTTTGGAACTGTCGAGCTTTGGTTTGAATTTTGAAAGCACTTCGACAATTCAGAGTAGGGTCTTGGCGGAGTTCATTGTGGAATGGACCTCAACGCCCGATGAAGAGATTCAGGAGACCGCTCTCCCCGGCAAGGAAACAAGTTGCAACTGAATTATGTACTTTGACGGGGCTTTCTCGCTGCAAGGCGCCGGTGTTGGTGTGCTGCTCGTCGCACCCACCGGAGAGCACCTCAAGTATGTAGTCAAGATGCACTTTCCCAGGGAGATGTCAACAAACAACACTGCTGAATACGAGGGGTTGCTTGCCGGTCTCAGGATCGCGGCAGACCTCGGAATCAAGAAGATCATCGGCAGGGGTGATTCACAGCTTGTCGTCAAGCAAGTTAACAAAGATTATCAAAGCCCATTGATGGAGGCCTACGTAGATGAAGTGAGGAAGCTGGAAGAGCGTTTTGACGGTATACAAGCGGAGCATGTTCCCCGAGTGGAGAACGGCATCGCCGACTACTTGTCGAAACGCGCTGCCTTCAAGTTGCCTGTGGAACCAGGTACTTTTGTGCTTCGATTAACTCAACCATCCGTTGAACCATCGACAGGGCAGGACAAGCGGAGGAAATCAGGCCCCGGCAAGTACTTTCCCACCAAGCTCCCAGGAGTCGCTGGCAAAGATGTTGCCGTGGACACTGAGCCTGCCATGGGGCAACAGACTCCGGCAGGGCGTCAAGCCCTGGCCGTAGAAACAGCCGCTCCCATGGCAGAGGAAACGCCTTTAGCCCTTGTCATCGAGCCTCAGGCTCCGGCATGGGCACAACATACCGTCTGATTCCTCCAAACAGGGGAACTTCCTGAGGAGCAGGAAGAGGCAGAGAAAGTAGCCCGTCGATCTGCCATGTATCAGTTCGTCGACGATGTTCTGTATAGAAAAAGGCCGAACGGTGTGAAATTGAAGTGCATTCCCTGGGAGGAAGGACTGGAGCTGTTGTCAGAGATCCACGGATGCATATGTGGCTCCCACATAGGGTCAAGGGCCCTTGCCGGCAAGGTTTCTTCTGGCCCACTGCCCTCCAGGATGCAACGGCCTTAGTAACCAAGTGTGAAGCGTGCCAGTTCCATTCAAAGAAGCTTCATCAACCAGCTCAAGCTCTCCAGACAATCCCTCTTTCCTGGCCATTCTCGGTCTGGGGGCTCGACATACTAGGCCCCTTTCCCCGTGTTGTCGGGGGCTTTGAGTACTTGTACATCGCAATCGACAAGTTCACAAAGTGGCCAGAGGTGGAGGCAGTGAGAAAGGTGACAACACAGTCAGCCGTCAAATTCTTCAAGAGACTAGTCTGCCATTTTTGGTGTGCCAAATAGAGTCATCACCGACAATGGCACGCAGTTCACGAGCCACACCTTCGTGCAATACATCCAGGACCTCGGCAGCAAGGTCTGTTTTGCTTCTGTTGCACACCCACGAAGCAACGGCCAGGCTGAGAGGGCGAATGCTGAAGTATTGCGAGGCCTCCGGACAAGAACTTTTGACAGGCTACACAAGTGCTGGCGGCGCTGGATTGATGAATTGCCAGCGGCTCTTTGGTCAATCAGAACGACACCAAATCGAGCCACCGGCCAGACACCTTTCTCCCTCGTTGACGGGGTAGAAGCAGTTCTCCCCACGGAACTCATGTACGGGTCACCTCGAGTGCTCGCTTATGATGAGCTTGAGCAAGAGCACTTGCGGCAAGATGACACAATGCTCCTTGAGGAAGATCGTCTTCGGGCGGCTGTGCGAGCAGCATGCTACCAGCAAGCCTTGCGCCGCTACCATAGCTGCAAGGTTCATGCCCGAAGCTTTGAGGAAGGCGACCTTGTTCTTCGGCACGTTCAGTCGGCCAATAATTCCAACAAGTTGACGCCAAAGTGGGAAGGCCCTTATCGGGTAATACGAGTCACCAGGCCCGGCGCAATCTGCCTGGAGACCGAAGATGGTATTCCAGTGAGCAACTCCTGGAACATCGAACATCTTCGCAAGTTTTACCCATAAGGCGCGGTTGCCGGGGTCCCCGGCAAACCACCTTTTGTGCAAGCCTTGCCGGCAAGGCATGTAACCCTTTGTACAAAGCCAGGCGCAGACCTTGAGCATAAATAAATGAAGCGCTGGCGCCCTAAGTTTTAGCATGCATGCTAGGTTGAGTCTCTCTCTGTGTTAGGGTTGATAGTGCTTGGCGGCGACTAACCCTTAGCATAGAGGTCGAGTATGCATCTCTCTGTTCCTTCCCGTCCTTTTTGGTTCGCAGGGTGCGTGGACATTTCTGCTGAGCTATTTTGGAAGAAAGAGAACAGGCCGATGCCGACTCCGACAAGCCAAGGTTGCCGGGGGCTGCAGGTCTAAGGATCCGATCACGGCAAGCCAAGATTGCCAGGGGCTGCGACATCAGATAAGTCTTTTCCCCCCACTCTGTGCCTCCGTATGAAACTTGAATGTACGAGACTTCGCTCGCTCTCATACCATCTTGCTCCCTCTGTCCCGTGTCTTAAAACCTCACTTTGGGCCGGAACTTGGTTGTAGTGCGATGGGAAGGGGATGAGCGAAGGGCCTAATCCTACTCAGCCCCTGCCTCCGCCAAGGGCGTGAGTGTAGCCGAGCTATAGAGCAGGAAGACGGCAAGGCATGTTGCCGGGTATAGTGTTTATGTTAAGATAACGAGGACTCGTTCCTTGGTGTGGCCCTCGCCCACGCGCGAACAAAACCCGGCAAACACCCTTCTCCTCATTAATACGTTGCTAACAAGTACAATTCATATGGAATGCATACATGAGCAAGGGGGTTACGAGATTTAAATCTTACAAAGGCCCGTAGGCTTAAAAACTAAAAAGAGATAAGATGCTCGTAATCCCTTTCTTGTCCCTCTCCTTAGGAAACGGAACAAGATGGCGGAAGGGCAAAAGGAGTGCCTAGGCGAGGTACGAGCAGCAGAAGACGCCAAAAGAACATATCGGCGATTGTCCGGAAGGAGGCCGGTGATGACGGTGCCGGAGGAAGAGCCGAAAGACGAGGCAGCGGCCCGGCAATACGCGACGAAGGCATCGAGGCCATCGTACTCCGACTTGACGGCCCGCCACCCGCCTTCCTTGTCTTCCCCGTCCCTCCAACGCCAGCCGCCCAAGGCGACGACCCCGAGAAGTTCAAGGAGCTGGCGATGCAGATGATGGTGCTGCCGGCGTCGCCCAGGAACGGTGTGCCCGATGCCTAGTCGGACCCTTCATCCTCCTGCCCGCTACCCTCGTCGTCGATGTCGCTATCCTCCTTGTCACTCTCGCCCGAAGAGGAGCTCGCCATCAGTCGAGCTCTCCGCACAGCGCCCTAGCCTGTGTCCCGAGCGCCCGAAGACCTTGACGGAGAGCAAATCGCTCTCCGCTAGCTTGAAGCAGAGGACGTGCCCATCCATCAAGCAATGGGCGCGTGCAAAGGTTTTCCAGCCCCGGCGAAGGAGCATCACTTGAGGGGCGGGGAACCCTGTGTTCATCCACATGTCGCCATGGCAACACCCCTTCATGTGAAGCCTCAGCCGCGGTGGCTGGTCGATCTCCAGCACCCTCGCGAACGCCCGGGGAAGACGAAAGCGGCGGCGCAGCGGCCCATGCAGCTGCAGGATAAACTCGAGCGCCGAGTCCCCGACATGACCACTCGGTGATGCAGGAGGAGTTGGCAGGGGAGATGGCGACGGAGACGGAGACGACGCAGGCATCCCCCTTCCACGCCCACCTCTGCCTCGACCGCCTCTGCCTCGACCGCCTCGCCGATCGTGGCCCCGCCTCGAGCATGGCCTTCACCCTAGGCATCTAGCTCTTCCTTGACCGCCGCAGCTCTCTGGCGGGAGGAGGACCTGGTCACCTCTGCAGAAGAACGGCCGTGGCCACGCCCTCTCGCCATGACCGTGGGTGGGGATGGAGACAAAGGGGAGACGCAAGGAGATGCTCTTCCTCCTACCCCTGAGTTCCCTTTTTATAGTTGGGAAGGGGTGGCCGAAAGATGATCTCTACGCCCCTGAAGAGCCCGCTCGAATCCGACTCATTAAAGTGGCAGCGTACATGGGTATCGAAGGCACATGAGTATCGGCCCCCGCGCGCCTTCCCATATTCCATGCGTCTGTCACCTATCCCGCGCCGTGCATGCGGCTTACGTGGCGTGAGGAGCAGGCGTAGTGGGAAACGTGGAACGACGGTTCCAAGGCGGAGAGAGTAAATGAGCGGCAGCTCTGCTATTTCGAGGGAACACGCAAGCCGCCTCTTTACTGTTCACCACGGATGACGCAAGCATGCTGCGGTCATTCCGCGCACGATCCCCACGTCACGCATTCAACACGGGTCATGGGGAAGCGCGACGGACGAGGGAATTACCACAGTAAAACTCCGCCCACATGCCCGCGCATAGTTCTGGGCCCGGCCCAACAACGCGTTGCGCTTATGTGTGGCCTAGGCCCGGGGGCTCCTGTCGGTGTACAAAAGTAGGGGCTCCCCTTTTTACCCCTCTACTTGTGCACGGGCAGTCAGAGGCTCAGAGCCGCACCTGCGGCCACACTTAGCAGGGCGGAGGAGGGAAGCAAAACCACAAGACAACCAGAGCAATGCCAAGACAGAAACACAAAGAGCAAGAGGGCGAGGTGGACTCCCCCGGCAAGACCCTTGCCGGGGCAGCCTCTGCAGCCCCAGCAAGACCCTTGCCGGGGCAACTTGCCCAACGCCAGCAGAGCACGCCACCCTTGAGCCCAAGGGTTCCAACACCATCAACCACATTGGAACCAAGGCTAAGGAGGCACCTCCATGGTGGCATGCAGATCTTTGTGAAGATCATAAGCACACAAGATTAGATGAGGACTAGAAGACAATGATCCTCGGCAAGATCCTTGCCGAGGAAATCCACGAGACCCCCGGCAAGATCCTTGCCGGGGACGACCGCGATGCCACGGCAAGACCCTTGCCGAGGACACCTGCGGGGCCACAGCCAGGCCCACGTCTGCCAAGACTCCACCGCCGTTCCCATACAGCTGCCAGCCCAACCAGCTAGGCAAGCACCTACATGGCGACGTGCGGCCTCCACGCCAACTCAGCAAGCACCTACGTGGTGGCATGCAGATCTTCGTGAAGACTCTGCCACCGCACCAGCCCAGCAGCCAGCCAACGTGGCGCTACAATGCCTCATCAGCTCGGACACGCGTCGGAGCCAGGCGAGGCGGCGACAGCTGGGACGAGCTTCCTTGCCGTCCCCGATAAAGCAAGAAGGGCACGTCGGCAGCGCATTAAATGCGTTTGTCCAACGGTACCAGAGGATAGACTTAACCACTGTATACCTTTCCACCTCCTGTGTGCCATTGTGGCGACCCCTTTTGTCTATAAAAGGAGGCCCAAGGCATACTGGAGAGGATTTCGGATCTTTTGGACTACGCACGCACCACAGCTAGTTCGAGAGCTCAAGAACACTCAAATATACACCAAAGCAGGACTAGGGTATTACGCATCCTTACGGCCCGAACCTGGGTAAACGATCTTTGTGCTGACTCTTAGACCCGCTCTTTGCATAACCTCGCGCCCGCCAACCGCAGAAGGGGTCCTAGTGATTCCATAGGTGTCATTTCCACGGACACCGAATAAACCAACTAGCATCAACTACAAGGAGTAATCAACACTACTAGCAACCCACAGGTACCAATCCGAGGTTTTGGGACCAAGATCGAATACAAGAGATGAACTAGGGTTTGAGAGGAGATGGTGCTGGTGAAGATGTTGATAGAGATTGACCCTCCCTCAATGAGAGGATCAATGGTGATGACGATGGCGATGATTTCCCCCTCCTGAAAGGAAATTTCCCTGGCAGAACAGCTCCGCCAGAGCCCTAGATTGGTTCAGCCCAGGTTCCGCCTCGAGACGGCGGCGCTTCGTCCCCAAAGCTTCTTCTTGATTTTTTCTAGGGTAAAAGACACCATATAGCCAAAGATGGGCACCGGAGGCCTGCCAGGGGGCCCACAAGGTCGGGGGCGTGCCAGGGGGTAGGGCGCGCCCTCCACCCTTGTGGCTGGCTGGTGGCCCCCCTCTGGTTCTTTCTTCGCCCAATATTTTTTATATATTCCAAAAACAAGCTCTGTGAAGTTTCAGCACTTTTGGAGTTGTGCAGAATAGGTCTCTAATATTTGCTCCTTTTCCAGTCCAAAATTCCAGCTGCAGGCATTCTCCCTCTTCATGTAAACCTTGTAAAATAAGAGATATTAGGCATAAGTATTGTGATATAATGTGTAATAACAGCCCATAATGCAATAAATATCAATATAAAATCATGATGCAAAATGGACGTATCAATCTTCCACCGAATAAACCAACTAGCATCAACTAAAAGGAGTAATCAACACTACTAGCAACCCATAGGTACCAATCTGAGGTTTTGGGACCAAGATCGAATACAAGAGATGAACTAGGGGTTGAGAGGAGATGGTGCTGGTGAAGATGTTGATGGAGATTGACCCCCTCTCGATGAGAGGATCGTTGGTGATGACGATGGCTTCGATTTCCCCCTCCCGGAGGGAAGTTTCCCTGGCAGAACAGCTCCGCCGGAGCCCTAGATTGGTTCCACCTCGAGACGGCAGCGCTTCTCCTGAAAGCTTCCTTCTAATTTTTTCCATGTCAAAACACACCATATAGCCAAAGATGGGCACCGGTGGCCTGCCAGGGGGCCCACAAGGTCGGGGGGCGCCCTCCACCCTTGTGGCTGGCTGGTGGCCCCCCTCTGGTACTTTCTTCGCCCAATGTTTGTATATATTCCAAAAACATGCTCCGTGAAGTTTCAGGACTTTTGAAGTTGTGTAGAATAGGTCTCTAATATTTGCTCCTTTCCAGTCCAGAATCCCAGCTGCCGACATTCTCCTCTTCATGTAAACCTTATAAAATAAGAGAGAAAAGGCATAAGTATTGTGATATAATGTGTAATAACAGCCCATAATGCAATAAATATCAATATAAAAGCATGATGCAAAACGGACGTATCAACGGTCGGTGAGCTGTCGAAGAAGAATAATAGAGTAAGTTGTCATGAAGTTATCATCGACATAGAGTAATAGGTAGGCGGTAGCATCGCCCTGGCGATAGATGAACAACGAAGGATCAAAGCGAGTGGAGTGGAAGCTGAGATGATGAAGAAATGTTGTGATGTGCTGGTACCAGGCGCGTGGAGCCTGTTTGAGCCCGTATAACGAGCGTGAAAGCATGCATACATGCTCCGGTTAAGTGTCGTCGATGAACCCTGTGGGCTATTGGCAGTCCACCTGCTCCTCGAGATGACCGTGGAGGAAAGCGCTGGAGACGTCCATCTGGTGCATCGGGCAGGCGCGGGACACCGCGAGCTAAAGAACGGTATGAAACGTCCCGGCTTTGACAGTCAGGGCAAATGTATCCGTGAAGTCAATGCCAGCGCTCTGACGGAAGCCACGAACCACCCAATGCCTTTTGTAGCGATCGAGTGTACCATCGGGGCAAAGCTTGTACTTGAAGACCCACTTCCCGATAATGATGTTGGTGTGACGGGGACGTGGGACAAGCTCCCAAGTGTGATTGCGCTGCAGAGCATCAAACTCCGCCTACATTGCTGCAAACCACAGTGGGTCACGAAGGGAGGCACGAGCGGAGGCCGGAAGTGGTGACGGAGGCGCGGTAGAAGCCGTGCAAGCGCACTCGTCCATGGAGTACCACAGGCTCGGCCGACGGAAGCCCGTGCGCGCACGGGTGACAGGGCTGGTGGGCTGCATGGCCGCGGCTGCCTCTTGAGATGGCAGCGGACCGGGCAGCGAGAGCGGCGAGGAGGCCGGGACCCCGACAAAGACGATGAGGAGCCTGGCAAGGTCGGTGAAGACACCAGCAAGGCCGACGAGGAGCCCGGCATGGCCGGGCCCAGCGAATGCGCGATGGGCGGCATCGAAGCTGAGGCCATGGGGACTAGGGGCACAACACGCCCCCGTACAACACCACGGCGAGAGGGGTCGGTCAAGAGAGGACCGACCGTCGGCGAGGGAGCCACCACCTGTTCCTGTGCAAAAGGAAAACACCGTTCGTTGAAATAAACATGTCGGGAGGTGATGACACGGTGTAGAATCGAGAAGATAAGATAGAGCAGCGGAAAAGGTTCTTGTATTGAAGATCAAAGAGAGAGAATAAGCCATCTAGCTACTAGCTATGGACCCGTAGGTCTGTGGTGAACTACTCACGCATCATCGGAAGGCGGCAAGGATGATGTTGAAGCCCTCCGTGATCGGTTCCCCCTCCGGCAGAGTACCGGAAAAGGCCTCCAATTGGGATCGCGGAAGAACAAAAGCTTGCAGCGGCAGAAAAAGTGTTTCGGTATATTGAGAATATTTGGAAATTTCTAGAGGCGGAATTAGGCCAGGAGTTGCCACGAGGGGCCCACAAGCTCAGGAGGAGCCCCTGGTGAGCCTTTCGCTCCCTCGTGACTCTTCTGGTCTTCTCCCGAACCATCCTAGGTCCCTTTTGGTCCATGAAAAATCATCGTAAAGTTTCATCGCGTTGGACTCCGTTTGATATTGATTTACTAAAAAGCCAAAAACAAGCAAAAATCAGCAACTGGCAGTGGGCACTAGGGTAATAGGTTAGTGATACGTCTCCAACGTATCTATAATTTTTTATTGTTCCATGCTGTTATATCAATCTTGGATGTCTTATAATCATTTTATAGTCATTTTATATCATTTTTGGTACTAACCTATTGACATAGTGCCAAGTGCCAGCTGCTGTTTTTTCCATGTTTTTTACATCGCAGAAAATCAATATCAGACGGAGTCCAAATGCCACGAAACTCCACAGAGAATTTTTATGGGTCAGAAGGAACACAACGGGCCCTAGTTGCATCTGGGGGGAGTCCCGAGGAGGGGACAACCCACCAGGGCGCGCCAGGAGGCCCAGGCGCGCCCTGGTGGGTAGTGCCTACCTCGGGTGCCCCCGGACCGCCTCTTTGCTCTATAAATACCCCAATATTCCAGAAACCCTAAAGGCATCGACGAAATATTCATCCAGCCACCGCAGAGTCCAGAACCACCAGATCCAATCTAGACACCATCTCAGATGGGGTTCACCACCTTCATTGGTGCCTCTCCGATGATGCATGAGTAGTTCTTTGTAGACCTTCAGGTCCGTAGTTAGTAGCTAGATGGCTTTGTCTCTCTCGCTGAATTCTCAATACCATGGTCTCTTGGATATCCATATGATGTAACTCTTTTTGCGGTGTGTTTGTTGGGATCTGATGAATTTCGAGTTTATGATCAGTTATATCTTTTTATACCCATGAAAGTTATTTGAGTTTCTTTGATCTCTTATATGCATGATCTCTTATAGCCTCGTATTTCTTCTCCGATATTTGGGTTTTGTTTGGCCAACTTGACCTATTTATCTTGCAATGGGAAGAGGTCCCGGTAGTGGGTTCGATCTTACGGTGCTTGATCCCAGTGAAAGAAAGGGAAACGACACGTATGTATCGTTGCTACTAAGGATAAAACGATGGGGTCTATCTCTACATAGATAGATCTTGTCTACATCATGTCATCGTTCTTATTGCATTACTCCGTTTCTCCATGAACTTAATACACTAGATGCATGCTGGATAGCGGTCGATGTGTGGAGTAATAGTAGCAGATGCAGGCAGGAGTCTGTCTACTAATATTGGACGTGATGCCTATGTAATGATCATTGCCTGGATATCGTCATAATTATTTGAAGTTCTATCAATTGCCCAACAGTAATTTGTTTACCCACTGTTTGCTATTTTTCTCGAGAGAAGCCACTAGTCAAACCTACGGCCCCCGGGTGTTCTTTCTCATTTATTTACTTTGTGATCTATTTTATTTGCACTTTTTATTCAGATCTACTAAACCAAAAATACAAAAATACTTTGCTGCACTTTATTTTATTTGGCGTTCGATCTATCAATCTATTGCAATTTTCTCCCGTGCACGCACCGTTTCTGGCGCCGTTACCCGAAAGGGATTGACAACCCCTTTAACACGTCGGGTTGCGAGGTGTTGTCATTTGTGTGCAGGGGCTGTTTAGTTGTGTTGCTTGGTTCTCCTGCTGGTTCGATAACCTTGGTTTCATATATGAGGGAAATACCTACCGCCGCTGTGCTGCATCATCCCTTCCTCTTTGGGGAAATACCGACGTAGCTTCAAGCGACATCAAAAGGAATTTCTGGCGCCGTTGTCGGGAGGATCTTCAACATATACCAGGTTCCTAATCAAAAATCTCATCTCCTCGCAATTTACATTATTTGCCATTTGCCTCTCGTTTTCCTCTCCCCCACTTCACAAAAATTTGCCGTTTTATTCGCCTTTTTCTCGTCAGATCTCATGTTTGTTTGTGTTTCCATGTGCCTTCTATTTGCATGCATCTTCGCTTGCTAAAAATCTATTTATATGGATCCCCATCCACTTGCTAATATTTTCAAAAGATCCAATTATGATGAACCTATTGCTAGTGAATTGAGTTCACTAGATTATCTTTATGAAGCTTTGCTTGAGATTCGTGAATCTGAAAAGTGTGATGAAGAAATATATAAAGTGATTCATGATAGCTCCTTGAATGAAAAACATGATTGCAATGATTTTACTATAAATTATATTAATGTCAATTGTGTTAGTGATATGCAAACCCCAAGCTTGGGGATGCTTGTTTTGCTATGTCCACTACTTAATTCAACGATCATGATTGGGGTGATAATAATTCTTATGATCTTGAAAATTTATTTAAACCTCACGGTGAATATGCTTGCGGTAATATTAAAAGTGGATTTGGAAGAGTGTCAACTTTAGCTAAAAATAATCCCATAAATTTGGAGAGTTTTTTC
Source organism: Triticum aestivum (assembly GCF_018294505.1). Classification (NCBI taxonomy): domain Eukaryota; kingdom Viridiplantae; phylum Streptophyta; class Magnoliopsida; order Poales; family Poaceae; genus Triticum; species Triticum aestivum. Next base: position 328,220,030 of record NC_057799.1, read on the forward strand.
AATCTTATGAAATTTTTGATAAAAGTGGGTTCGGAGAGGTCATGACTTTATTTGATAATAATTCCACTATATTGGAAGAGTGTCAACTTTGCATGCATGTGGATCATGAAGAGAAAATTTTCTATGATAGCTATATTGTTGAATTTTATTATGATATTACATGTAATTATTATGAGAGAGGAAAATATGGTTGTAGAAATTTTCATGTTACTAGATTACATCTCGTTATGTTGAGATTGTCTATGTTTTATTTCTCTCCTATGCATATGCTAGATATTTCTTGTCTTGATAATTTGTTTTCCTATGAAATTCCTATGCATAGGAAGTATCTTAGACTTAAATGTGTTTGTCACATGTTTTATGATGCTCTCTTTGTGTTTCAATTCTTATCTTTCATGTGAGCATCATTGAAATCGCAAAGCCTATCTTAATGGCTATAAAGAAAGAGCTTGTTGGGAGGCAACCCAACGAATAAAATTTATTTTTGCTTTTTGCTTTCTGTTCTTGTGTGTTTACACAATTATGCTACTGTTATGATTGTGTTTTTTGTGTTTTAAGTAAAGCCTTTAGGATCTTCTTGGGTGATAGTTGTTTGATCTTGCTGAAAAAGACAGAAACTTTGCGCTCACGAAAATAAATTTCATGAATCACAGAAAAGTGATTTTGCCCTAATTATTTTTGTAGAACATTAATATACAAATTACCCTGGTCTTCCTAATTTGGTAGAAGTTCTGGAGTTCCAGAAGTATTCGCGAAAGTCAGATTGCTACAGACTGTTCTGTTTTGACAGATTCTGTTTTGTTTGTATTGTGTGCTTATTTTGATGGCTCTATGGTTTTCTTTGATGAGTTTATGCCATAGAAAAGTTGGAATATGATATGTCTCCAACGTATCTATAATTTATGAAGTATTCATGCTATTATATTATCTGTTTTGGATGTTTATGGGCTTTACTAAACACTTTTATATTATTTTTGGGACTAACCTATTAACCGGAGGCCCAGCCCAAATTGTCGTGTTCTTGCCTATTTCAGTGTTTCAAAGAAAAGGAATATCAAACGAAGTCCAAACGGAATGAAACCTTCGGGAGAGTTATTTTTGGAACGGAAGCAATCCAGGAGACTTGGAGTAGACGTCAGGGAAGCTTCGAGGAAGCCACGAGGCAGGGAGGCGCGCCCTACCCCCCTGGGCGCGCCCCCCACCCTCGTGGGCCCCTCGTGGCTCCCCTGACCAACTTCTTTTGCCTATATATATCCATATACCCTAAAAACATTGGGGAGCACAATAGATCGGGAGTTCCGCCGCCGCAAGCCTCTGTAGCCACCAAAAACCAATCGGGACCCTGTTTCGGCACCCTGCCGGAGGGGGGATCCCTCACCGGTGGCCATCTTCATCATCCCGGCGCTCTCCATGACAAGGAGGGAGTAGTTCACCCTCGGGGCTGAGGGTATGTACCAGTAGCTATGTGTTTGATCTCTCTCTCTCTCTCTCTCTCTCTCGTGTTCGTGAGGTGGTACGATCTTGATGTATCGCGAGCTTTGCTATTATAGTTGGATCTTATGATGTTTCTCCCCCTCTACTCTTTTGTAATGGATTGATTTTTCCCTTTGAAGTTACCTTATCAGATTGAGTCTTTAAGGATTTGAGAACACTTGATGTATGTCTTGCATGTGCTTATCTATGGTGACAATGGGATATTCACGTGATCTACTTGATGTATGTTTTGGTGATCAACTTGCGGGTTCAGTGACCTTGTGAACTTATGCATAGGGGTTGGCACACGTTTTCGTCTTGACTCTCCGGTAGAAACTTTGGGGCACTCTTTGAAGTTCTTTGTGTTGGTTGAATAGATGAATCCGATATTGTGTGATGCATATCGTATAATCATACCCACGTATACTTGAGGTGACATTGGAGTATCTAGGTGACATTAGGGTTTTGGTTGATTTGTGTCTTAAGGTGTTATTCTAGTACGAACTCTATGATAGATCGAACGGAAAGAATAGCTTCGTGTTAATTTACTACGGACTCTTGAATAGATCGATCAGAAAGAATAACTTTGAGGTGGTTTCGTACCGTACAATCATCTCTTCGTTTGTTCTCCGCTATTAGTGACTTTGGAGTGACTCTTTGTTGCATGTTGAGGGATAGTTATATGATCCAATTATGTTATTATTGTTGAGAGAACTTGCACTAGTGAAAGTATGAACCCTAGGCCTTGTTTCCTAGCATTGCAATACCGTTTACGCTCACTTTTATCGCTTGCTACCTTGTTGTTTTTATATTTTCAGATTACAAATACTCATATCTATCATCCATATTGCACTTGTATCACCATCTCTTCGCCGAAATAGTGCACCTATACAATTTACCATTGTATTGGGTGTGTTGGGGACACAAGAGACTCTTTGTTATTTGGTTGCAGGGTTGCTTGAGAGAGACCATCTTCATCCTACGCCTCCCACGGATTGATAAACCTTAGGTCATCCACTTGAGGGAAATTTGCTACTGTCCTACAAACCTCTGCACTTGGAGGCCCAACAACGTCTACAAGAAGAAGGTTGCATAGTAGACATCAAGCTGTTTTCTGGCGTTGTTGCCGGGGAGGTGAGTGCTTGAAGGTATATCTTTAGATCTTGCAATCGAATCTTTTAGTTTCTTATTTTATCACTAGTTTAGTTTATAAAACAAAACTACAAAAAAATGGAATTGAGGGTGCCTCATATGCTTCATCTTTTTAATATCTTTCATGAAAATAAGGATTCCGATAATTGTGCTCAGGTGCTAGAAGAAGAATGCATTAGAATGTTTGGCACTAAAAATATGAATGATGAGCATGATTGCAATGTTTTTAGTATGAATTCGTTGAATATCCATGATGCTAATGATATGCAAAGCCACAAGCTTGGGGATGCTATGTTTGATGAAGATGATATGTTTAGTCCCCCAAGTTTTGATGAGAAAATTTATTACGTTCAAAGCATGCCTCCTATTTATGATGATTACTGTGATGAAACGTATGTTATAAAGAATAAAGATAACCATGAAACTTGTCATCACGATTTTAATTTTCAATTGGTTTATGCTTCACATGATAGTTATTTTGTCGAGTTTGCTCCCACTACTATTCCGAAAGAGAATAATTTTTCTTATGTGGGGAGTAATAAAATGTCTATGCTTGTAGATCATGAAAAGAATGCTTTATGTGGTAGTTATATTGTTGAATTCATTCATGATGCTACTGAAAATTATTATGAGGGAGGAACATATGCTTGTAGGAATTGCAATAATACCAAGTTTCCTCTTTATGTGCTTAAAGTTTTGAAGTTATGCCTGTTTTGCCTTCCTATACTAGTTGATTATTGTTCCCATAAATTGTTTGCTCACAAAATCCCTATTCATAGGAAGTGGGTTAGACTTAAATGTGCTTGCCTTGTGTTTCGTGATGCTCTCTTTATGTTTCAATTCTTATCTTTTATACGAGCATCATTGAAATCATCATGCCTAGCTAGAAAGGCATTAAAGAAAAGCGCTTGTTGGGAGACAACCCAATATTTACCCCTACTGTTTTTGTGTGTTCACATGATTAAGCTACTTTAGTAATCATGTTTTATAGCTTTTGTTTCAATAAAGTGCCAAGTAAAACCTATAGAATCTTCTTGGATGATAGTTATTTGATCTTGCTGAAAAAGACAGAAACTTTCTGCTCACGAAAACAATTGTTAAAAATCACCAAAAAGTGATAAAATACTGATTCCAATTGAAGTAGATGAATAATCAAATTATCTAGGCCTTCCTATTTTTGCAGAATTTTTGGAGTTCCAGAAGTATACGTTTTATACAGATTACTACAAACTGTTCTGTTTTTGACAGATTCTGTTTTCTATGTGTTGTTTGCTTATTTTGATGAATCTATGAGTAGTATCGGAGGGTATGAACCATAGATAAGTTGGAATACAGTATATATTACACCAATATGAATTTAGAATGAGTTCACAACAGTACCTAAATGGTGATTTATTTTCTTATAACGGAGCTTACGAGTTTTCTGTTGAGTTTTGTGTTGTGAAGTTTTCAAGTTTTGGGTAAAGATTCGATGGACTATGGAATAAGGAGTGGAAAGAGCCTAAGCTTGAGGATTCCCAAGGCACCCCAAGGCAATATTCAAGGACAACCAAGAGCCTAAGCTTGGGGATGCCCCGGAAGGCATCCCCTCTTTCGTCTTCGTTCATCGGTAACTTTACTTAGAGCTATATTTTTATTCACCACATGATATGTGTTTTGCTTGGAGCGTCAATTTCTTTTGTTAGGATTTGCTTGCTGTTATTTAGAACAATGTTTTGCATCTTTTATTTCAATAAAAGTGGCATTGATAGCCTTTACTATGCCTATTTTACAAGTCTACATGTTGCTGTTTGAAAACAGAAAGTTTACCGCTGTTGCAAAAATTCCCTAGAAAAGTCAGAATGTGATAAAATGTTGAAACCTTTTGCATAATAAGATCTTATAAATTTACTACAGTGGGATTTTTTTTCATAATTTTTGGAGCTAGGGAAGTATGGATCTTGCTGCATTCTTTACAGACTGTCCTGTTTAGTCAGATTGCTGTTATGTTTGCATTGTTTGCATATGTTTGCTTGTTTAATGATTCTATTTGAGGATAGGACTATTAAATATGCAGAGGCATTTAGTATGCAATGTTGAATAATAATTTTAGTGATTTTCTACAGTAGAGTATGATAAGGTTTTTGCATTGGTTTATACTAACTTATCTCACGAGTCCTTGTTGAGTTTTGTGTGGATGAAGCTTTTGAGATTCAGGGAGACCGTGATATGAGAGGAATTAAGGAGACACAAAATATCAAGATTGGGGATGACCAAGGCATCCCAAGATAATATTTCAAGAAGTCTCAAGCGTCTAAGCTTGGGGATGCCCCGGTTGGCATCCCACCTTTCTTCTTCGACAACTATCGGTTGGTATCGGTTGATCCTAAGTTTTTGCTTCTTCACATGATGTTTGCTATTCTTAGAATGTCATTTTTTTTGCTTGCTGTTTGAATAAAATATCAAGATCTGAAATTCTTAAATGAGAGAGAGTCTTCACATAGCTACATAATTATTTAACTACTCATTGATCTTCACTTATATCTTATTGGAGTAGTTTGTCATTTACTCGTATGCTTCACTTATATCCTATGAGTAAATAGTCGAATGATTTGAATGTAATAAATCTGAAATTATATATGTTTCATATGCTTATCCCATGGGGAGTAATGACTTCACATATAAGAAGTAGAGGTGGTAAATTTTTTGAAGGTTAGCAAACTTTGTATTGGTCACTTGAACAATTCATGAAAGAATATTGAAGGAAGAGAGATTTCACATATAAATATACTATCTTGGACATCTTCTATGATTGTGAGCCCCATTAATTATTTTCAAACCTGAGCAAATTAGTTGAAGTTGGACAAGGAAGACAACATAATGAGTTATGCTTGGGTATATTTGTATAGAAGTTATATTGTTATGGATCCTCTAACATGTGGTGCTTTCTATTTAGAATCCTTTGCTAGCCAAAATAGCTGTACTAAGCGGGAATACTGCTTGTGCATCCAAATTCCTTGAACCAAGTTTCTTCCATGAGTGTCCACCATATCTACCTATATGCGGTATTTACCTGCCGTTCCAAGTAAATTTGCATGTGCCAAACACTAAACCTTCAAATAATAATCTGTTTTGTATGCCCGAATCGCTCATGTAGAGACTAGGGGCTGTCAGTATCTTCCATGCTAGGTGGGTTATTCTCATGATGAGTGGACTCCGCTCATCATTCACGAGAAAATGGCTGGTAACTGGGATGCTCAGTCCTATGATCAAAAGATCAAAAACAAATTCGCAAATAATTTAAACAAACTCCCCCAGGATTGTTGATAGTTGGACGGCACCCGTTGTTTCGGACAAGCCGTGGAGTGTGATTGTTGGTGGAGGGGGAGTAAAATCTGTACCTTTCTGTCTGGGAACCGCCTATAATGTATCTAGTATGGAAGATATTGGGAACTCTTGGTCGTTATGTTGACAATGAAAGCATACCTCTCAAAATTATTTTCATCTCTGTTTTAGCTTCGAGCTCTGGCACCTATGCAAATCCCTGCTTCCCTCTGTGAAGGGCCTATCTTTTACTTTTATGCAAGATTCAATAGTATTCCTTCTCATTCCAACCTACTTTTTAGTTAGCCAGCATCATGTGGTGGAGAAAGATCTAAGCATATATGGCCATTCAAATATATTTGATCATGAATTATTATTGTTGACAATTATCTATATGATAAATAAGTTGGGAGGCGAAACATTAAGCCCCTATCTTTCTCTGTGTTCGATGGATGCTATTTGTTCTAAAAATATGCTTTGAGTGGTAGCAATCATGGAAGACTATATGATAGTTGAGTATGTGGGATTTGCTAAATCAAAGTTCTTACATAGACCCTTCCTGAAAATAAGATGATTTGCAATTGTTTGATGACTGAGAACTGTTTGTTAGTTTTCAAGAAAGTTTATGATCTATACTTTAACATGTGAATAGCTTGCTACTTGATCATGAGAAGCTTTATGTTATGAGCTACTGTTATGACATATAATGATGCTAGAAAAGGTGATTGAAATTATCATTGATCAACCTTGTGCACCTGCTAGCATTCACACTTCATAAATTACTTCTTTTATCATTTACCTACTCGAGGACGAGCAGGAATTAAGCTTGGGGATGCTGATACGTCTCCAACGTATCTATAATTTATGAAGTATTCATGCTATTATATTATCTGTTTTGGATGTTTATGGGCTTTACTAAACACTTTTATATTATTTTTGGGACTAACCTACTAACCGGAGGCCCAGCCCAAATTGTTGTTTTCTTGCTTATTTCAGTGTTTCGAAGAAAAGGAATATCAAACGGAGTCCAAACGGAATGAAACCTTCGGGAGAGTTATTTTTGGAACGGAAGCAATCCAGGAGACTTGGAGTAGACGTCGAGGAAGCTTCGAGGAAGCCACGAGGCAGGGAGGCGCGCCCTACCCCCCTGGGCGCGCCCCTCACCCTCGTGGGCCCCTCGTGGCTCCCCTAACCGACTTCTTTCGCCTATATATATCCATATACCCTAAAAACATCGGGGAGCACAATAGATCAGGAGTTCCGCCGCCGCAAGCCTCTGTAGCCACCAAAAACCAATCGGGACCCTATTCCGGCACCCTGCCGGAGGGGGATCCCTCACCGATGGCCATCTTCATCATCCCGATGCTCTCCATGACGAGGAGGGAGTAGTTCACCCTCGGGGCTGAGGGTATGTACCAGTAGCTATGTGTTTGATCTCTCTCTCTCTCGTGTTCGTGAGGTGGTACGATCTTGATGTATCGCGAGCTTTGCTATTATAGTTGGATCTTATGATGTTTCTCCCCCTCTACTCTCTTGTAATGGATTGAGTTTTCCCTTTGAAGTTATCTTATCAGATTGAGTCTTTAAGGATTTGAGAACACTTGATGTATGTCTTGCATGTGCTTAACTGTGGTGACAATGGGATATTCACGTGATCTACTTGATGTATGTTTTGGTGATCAACTTGCGGGTTCAGTGACCTTGTGAACTTATGCATAGGGGTTGGCACACGTTTTCGTCTCGACTCTCTGGTAGAAACTTTGGGGCACTCTTTGAAGTTCTTTGTGTTGGTTGAATAGATGAATCTGAGATTGTGTGATGCATATCGTATAATCATACCCACGGATACTTGAGGTGACATTGGAGTATCTAGGTGACATTAGGGTTTTGGTTGATTTGGGTCTTAAGGTGTTATTCTAGTACGAACTCTATGATAGATCGAGCGAAAAGAATAGCTTCGTGTTATTTTACTATGGACTCTTGAATAGATTGATCAGAAAGAATAACTTTGAGGTGGTTTCGTACCCTACAATAATCTCTTCGTTTGTTCTCCGCTATTAGTGACTTTGGAGTGACTCTTTGTTGCATGTTGAGGGATAGTTATATGATCCAATTATGTTATTATTGTTTAGAGAACTTGCACTAGTGAAAGTATGAACCCTAGGCCTTGTTTCCTAGCATTGCAATACCTTTTACGCTCACTTTTATTGCTTGCTACCTTGCTGTTTTTATATTTTCAGATTACAAATACTCGTATCTATCATCCATATTGCACTTGTATCACCATCTCTTCGCCGAAATAGTGCACCTATACAATTTACCATTGTATTGGGTGTGTTGGGGACACAAGAGACTCTTTGTTATTTGGTTGCAGGGTTGCTTGAGAGAGACCATCTTCATCCTACGCCTCCCACGGATTGATTAACCTTAGGTCATCCACTTGATGGAAATTTGCTACTGTCCTACAAACCTCTGCACTTGGAGGCCCAACAACGTCTACAAGAAGAAGGTTGCGTAGTAGACATCAGAATACAGTAGATATAATACAAAAACAAAATAAGAATTGGTTTGATACAACACATATAGTAGTGATTTATTTTTCTTACACTAATGGATCTCACGAAGGTTTTGTTGAGTTTTGTGTGATTGAAGTTTTCAAGTTTTTGGTTATCTTACGATGGACGAAAGAAGGATAGAAGAGCCTAAGCTTGGGGATGCCCCGACATCCCAAGCTATTATCCAAAAATGAGCAACCAACTAAGCTTGGGGATGCTCCCGAGTGGCATCCCCGCTTTCTTCCAACAACTATCGATATTTTACTCGAAACTATATTTTTATTCGTCACATGATATGTGTTTTGCTTGGAGCGTCTTGTATGATATGAGTCTTTGCTTGTTTTATTTTGTGTTTTAAGTCATCAATCCTTGCTGGACACACCTATTTGAGAGAGCCAAAATTATGTCATGACTTGTTAGAATTGCTCTCTATGCTTCACTTAAATCTTTTATGAGCTAGGACTTGCTCTAGTGCTTCACTTATATCTTTTTGAGCACGGTGTGCTTAGTATTTTTGAAGAAATGCTCTCTTGCTTCACTTAGATTTATTTGAGAGTTAGTAAAATTTTCAAGAAATTCTCTCTTGCTTCACTTAAATTATTTTGAGAGAAAGAAGAAAAAATATGCTCATGATCTTCACTTATATTTGTTTGAGCTTATGAAAAGCAACACATGAAAATTAGTCCCAAAGTGATAGATATTCAAGAAGGATATAATAAAAACTTTCATGAAGATCATTGGACAAAATAAACTTGATTCTTAGTAATAGTTTTGAGATATGATGATGTGATATGTGAGTTATGTTGATGAGTAATTATGCTTTAGTAAGAATATTGGTGTTAAGGTTTGTGATTCCCTATGCAAGTACGAAAGTCAATAGTCATGCAATGAAATTATATCCTACTTGTGGTGCATTATTCGGTGTTAATTATGCTTAATGCTTGCTTATGAGATTATCTGTTTCTTGGTTGGTCGCTTCTCAATCTTTTGCTAGCCTTCATTTTGCACCAAGTATGACCTCTACTTGTGCATCCAAAATCCTTTAAACCAGTTTTGCCATATGAGTCCACTATATCTACCTATATGCGGTATTCTTTTGCCGCTCTAAGCAAATTTGCATGTGCCATCTCTAATTTCCAAAATAAACTTCTCATTTGTGTGTTTGTTTCGCTCGCGGAGCGGTGAGGGGTGGCTAATATTTTCCATGCTGGATGTGTTATTCTCACGATGAGTGTTTATTCACTTGTCATTGCACGAGAGTAAGGCAAAGGTCTTAGGGATGCCCAATCCTGAAATGCAAAAATGAATTTACTTTATGTGCTCAAATAATAAATTCCTTGGAAAGTGTTGGTATGGAGGGCACCCGTGGATACGGTTAGCCATGGAAAGTGAAAGTATGGTGGAAAAAGGAATAAACTTTATTTTCTATTTGGGAACCGCCTATGGCATATCTAGCATGGAAAGTGTTCGGAACTCTAAGACATTTTCGTTGGTGGGATGGATACACCTCCCAAAATGTTTTTATCTCTATTTTTTCGCTTTGAGCTCTAGCACCTCTACAAATCCCTACTTCCCTCTGTGAAGGGCCTTTCTTTTAGTTTATGCAATCTTTTATTTTTATTTTTGAGTCTCCATCTTCTCTCATAAAAAGCACCAACTAGGAGGCAATATGATCGTACTTAAGTATTGGGTGTAGCTAATATTCGAGTGTGTTTCATGAATGGATCAATGTTTGAGCATGATGGGCCAGGGATAACTTATTTTAGCGTTGATATTTTGAAAGACATGGTTGCTTGTTGATAGGCTTGAGTATCTAAATTATTATGTCAAAACTAGACTATTGCTTTGAATCACATAAAAGTCCAATTGTCCATGCTATAAAGAAAAGAATATGATATGACATGATAGGCAACATTCCACATCAAAAATTCTGTTTTTATCACTTACCTACTCGAGGACGAGCAGGAGTTAAGCTTGGGGATGCTGATACGTCTCCAACGTATCTATAATTTTTGATTGTTCCATGCTGTTATATTATCAATCTTGGATGTTTTATAATCATTTTATAGTCATTTTATATCATTTTTTGGTACTAACCTATTGACATAGTGCCAAGTGCCAGTTGCTGTTTTTTACATCGCAGAAAATCAATATCAGACGGAGTCCAAATGCGATGAAACTCCACAGAGATTTTTTATGGGCCAGAAGGAACACAACGGGCCCTGGTTGCACCTGGGGGAGTCCCGAGGAGGGGACAACCCACCAGGGCGCGCCAGGAGGCCCAGGCGCGCCCTGGTGGGTTGTGCCCACCTTGGATACCCCCCGGACTGCCTCTTTGCTCTATAAATACCCCAATATTCGAGAAACCCTAAAGGCATCGACGAAATATTCATCCAGCCGCCGCAGAGTCCAGAACCACCAGATCCAATCTAGACACCATCTCGGATGGGGTTCACCACCTCCATTGGTGCCTCTCCGATGATGCATGAGTAGTTCTTTGTAGACCTTCGGGTCCGTAGTTAGTAGCTAGATGGCTTTCTCTCTCTCACTGAATTCTCAATACAATGGTCTCTTGGAGATCCATATGATGTAACTCTTTTTGCGGTGTGTTTGTTGGGATCTGATGAACTTCGAGTTTGTGATCAGTTATATCTTTTTATATCCATGAAATTTATTTGAGTTTCTTTGATCTCTTATATGCATGCTCTCTTATAGCCTCGTATTTCTTCTCCGATATTTGGGTTTTGTTTGGCCAACTTGATCTATTTATCTTGCAGTGGGAAGAGGTGCCAGGTAGTAGGTTCGATCTTACGGTGCTTGATCCCAGTGACAGAAAGGGAAACGACACGTATGTATTGTTGCTACTAAGGATAAAACGACGGGGTCTATCTCTACATAGATAGATCTTGTCTACATCATGTCATCGTTCTTATTGCATTACTCCATTTCTCCATGAACTTAATACACTAGATGCATGCTGGATAGCGATCGATGTGTGGAGTAATAGTAGTAGATGCAGGCAGGAGTCGGTCTACTAATCTTGGACGTGATGCCTATGTCATGATCATTGCCTGGATATCGTCATAATTAATTGAAGTTCTATCAATTGCCCAACAGTAATTTGTTTACCCACCGTTTGCTATTTTTCTCGAGAGAAGCCACTAGTGAAACCTACGCCCCCCGGGTCTTCTTTCTCATTTATTTGCTTTGCGATCTATTTTATTTGCAGTTTTTCTTCAGATCTACTAAACCAAAAATACAAAAATACTTTGCTGCACTTTATCTTATTTGGCGTTCGATCTATCAATCTATCGCAATTTTCTCCCGTCCACGCACCGTTTCTGGCGCCGTTACCTGAAAGGGATTGACAACCCCTTTAACACGTCGGGTTGCGAGGTGTTGTTATTTGTGTGCAGGGGCTGTTTACGTTGTGTTGCTTGGTTCTCCTACTGGTTCGATAACCTTGGTTTCATACCTGAGGGAAATACCTACCGCCGTTGTGCTGCATCATCCCTTCCTCTTTGGGGAAATACCGACGTAGCTTCAAGCGACATCAGTTAGTCCCAAAAAATGATATAAAATAGCATGTAAAACATCCAAGATTGATACTATAATAGCATGCAACAATCAAAAATTATAGATACATTGGAGACGTATCACTATCATACGTCCACGTTGATGGAGACTTCAACCCACGGAGGGTAACGGCTGCACGAGTCCATGGAGGGCTCCACTCAAGAAGGGTCCACGAAGAAACAACCTTGTATATTCCATCATGGCTTACCTCCACGAAGGACTAGCCTCACTCGGGGTAGATCTTCACAAATTAGGATATCTCCTTGCCCTTACAAACTCCTTGGTTCAACTCCACAAGATCTTGGAGGCTCCCAAGTGACACCTAACCAATCTAGGAGACACCATTCTCCAAAAGGTAATAGATGGTGCTGCTGATGATGAACTCCTTGCTCTTGTGCTTCAAAAGATAGTCTCCTCAACACACAATCACTCACTCACAGATTTGACTTGGGTAGGAGAAGGATTGGAGTGGAAAGCAACTTGGGGAGGCTAGAAATCAAGCTTCAAATGGTTGAATTGGAATGCCCTGATCTCAACACATGAGTAGGTGGTTCTCTCTCAGAAAATGAATGGTGGAACTGTAGTTTTGTTTTGATGGCTCTCTTGAAGAGAAGTTGGGGGTGGAGGGGTATTTACAGCCTTCACCCAAAATCCAACTATTGCACTCTTTTGACTCAACTCGGTGACACCAAACCAAAAACTCTGTGAGATCAAACCGTGTAAAAGATATGAATGTTGGGCTTTTCGGTGAGACCAAAATGGAAATCTTGGATAGACCGAAAAGCGATGACCTAGGAAAGAGTTCGTTTCGGTAATTCTGATTGGTTCAACTCTGATTCCGAAATGAACAAATTGGCTTACAAAAACTTGGTCACTGCAACTCGGTGAAACCGATCGTCATCTCGGTGAGACCGAAATTCTAGGGTTTGGCTCAGGCAGTGTATAGGATTAACTCGGTGAGTTTGAATGGGATGTTTTCGGTGGGACTGAGTTGGCTATTTAGGGTTTGGACATATATGATTTGGGGAAAGTGGTTGAGGGTTTCTGGAGAAATACCTTCAAGCACTTGAGCAATTGAGTCATGATCAAAACCTCATCCCCTTTTAATAGTATTGGCTTTCCTATGGTCTCAGTGTGATCTTGGATCACTTAACAAAAAATGTAGAGTCTTGAAGCTTTGCCAATACATGTCCTTAGCATTTTGAAGGGGTCCACATCCTCATGTCCTTGCCATGCCAATGTTTAACTTTTCTGAAATATAAGATGAAAGTGTTAGTCCAACAATATGTACATTGACATGAATTACCAAAACCATCGAGGGAGCAAATGTGCTTTCACATGGTGGGAGACCAGATCATAGCATCGATAGCCTGTAGTGTTAGCCGAGTAACCAAGGAAGACACAAGGTAAATAGCGAGGGGAAGTTTATGAGGGGTGGTAGCGGTGATACTAGGGTAACAAAGACAGCCGAAAATTCAAAGACCATCGTAGGACAAATGAGAGCCAAAGAGAAGGTGGTGAGGAGCATAGTTCCACTGGGTACGGCATGGGCAAAGGTTAATGAGGAGGGTAGCAGTGGCGAGGGCATCCGGCCAAAAGCGGGGTGGCATGTGAGCGTAAAAAAGAAGGGTACGAACACATTCATTGATGGTGCAAAGTATGCGCTCAACCCTTCCATTTTCTTGCGAAGTGTATGGACATGAGAGATGGAAAATAGTGCCATGAGTGGAGAGAAGGGTGCGAATAGTGATGTTATCGAATTTTTTCCCATTGTCAGTTTGAAGAGCATGGATAGGGCGGCCAAATTGCATGGAGACGTAAGAGTAAAAAGCAATGAGTGTGGCGGGAACATTGGATTTTTTACGTAGCGGAAAAGACCACACAAAATGAGAATAGTCATCTAAGATAACGAGATAGTACAAAAATCCAGTGTTACTAGGAACAGGAGAGATCCAAACATCACTATGAATCAACTCAAAGGAAAAGATGCAACTGTGGACAAAGAACTAAAAGGGAGTCTGACATGTTTGCCTAGACTGTATGTTTGACAAGAGTGAGCATATGTTTTATTACATGAAAAAGAAAAATCCTTCATTATATGGCAAAGTGCGGTGGAGCTAGGATGACTGAGGGGCATGCCAAAGATCGACGCCGGCGGAAAGAGCGAGAGGTCCAGTGGAGGATGGTGATGAAGACTGGACGTGGTACATGTCGCCGGGACTGTCACATCGGTGGAGGACCATCCGGGTGCGCGCATCCTTAACAGAAAAACTAACTTTGTCACCACAGTTACAGAATTGTCACGAGAAAGGTTATGGACAGAAACTAAATTCTGAATGAGCTCAGGAGACACAAGAACATTATTAAGAAATAGTGGCCTAAAGGAAGGAAAATTAGAAGAACAAACATGAGTGATAGGGAGGCTAACACCATTACGGACAATGATACGAGAGGAGGTGGTGACAGGGGAGGCGTGATAACCCACAAGTGTAGGGGATCAATTGTAGCTTTTTCGATAAATAAGAGTGTTGAACCCAACGAGGAGCTAAAGGTAGAATTTATATTTTCTTCAAGTTCTGTCGACCACCGATACAACTCTATGCACACTTAACGTTTGCTTTACCTAGAACAAGTATGAAACTAGAAGTACTTTGTAGGTGTAATGCTAGAACTACTTTGCAAGATTAAAATTAGCACTACTGCAGGATGCTGCTAACGCGACACTACAATCAGAGACCCTTCAACGAAACTGTGTGCGATGCATTAATCGCAAACGGTGATGTAAAAAACCCGTCAAAAAAGATGCAAAACTTTTGCGATGGCGGATACATCAAACACGGTTCATCTTTTAATTGCGTGTGCAATACGGGCCATACGGTTCAGTTCAATAAACTGTTTGCGATAAGGCTGAACAACAGAAACAGGCAGCCAGATGAAGGTGTGTGCGATATACGGCATACAGTTCACTCGGATAAACTATTTGTGATGAGGCGGACAACAGAAATGGGTAGCCAGATGAAGGTGTGTGTGCGATATACGGCATACAGTTCACTCGGATGAACTATTTGTGATTAGGCAACACAAAAGAAACGGTCAGCAAGATCAAGGTGTGTGCTATACACGACATACGGTTCACTCAGATGAACTGTTTTCGATTAGGCAACGCAACAGAAACGGTTCAACTTAACAAGATGTGTGTGATACGTGGCAAACAGGTCCGTAATCAGAAATGTGTGCGAAGACCGATAATAACACAGACGATTGCTGCTAATAAGCCATGTGTGTTGTGGGCAAATGCTTGTTGGTATACAATTGTCAGCGATTGATGAAATCATCACCGACGGGTTCCCTAGTATGGTCCGTGTGTGATGTCATTGCACACAGAACAACAACATATGTACTTATAACTTATAAAGACTTGGTTCCATAAACAGATTGAACATCCAATTACATAGGTGGCTAGTACACACATGACCTTTGCACACACCAAAGTATGTTCCAAAATGCCTAGAAAACTCAAATAATGTATAAAAAGGCAAAACGAACCCTGAATAATTTCATATTTTCATGGACGACGCTCCTATAGTTGCATGTTGTCTCTGTAAAATAAATCAAGGCGGGAAGAGACAGAGTATGTCGTTTCGCACACATAGGTGACAAGTTCTCTCTCGGAACCATCAGAGAGAAGCTCCGGTTTGTAGGAAGTTTATACCAAAACTTGTCCCAAATTGGACTAATTTTTTACCATAACATGTTAGTGCCATGTCATAACACCATGCCAAATTTCATGATTTTCAGGCGAGTTTGGGATTTATAGTAATTTTAAAACCAGGTTTCTCAATGTTTACTGTCGAGTCGACACCACCTTGGATAGGCCTTTTCCTCGTGGGTCCCAAATGTCAGATTCGAAATATGTCACTACCATGCAGCTTTTCTTATTAAGAATTACAACCCATTTGGTGTGCTAGCTAAAAATAAGTTTGTGGGTGCTGCGGACGCTAAGAACTTGCGGGTTCTGTAATGAACAATGATCTCAAGGATCCAGTGAGAGTGATGTTCTTTCCTATGTTGTGATTGCTCATAATATTTATGTCTTAATTAAAGAAATGGCAAGCCTTTGGCCCAGTATGAAAGAAAATATGGGTCAAAGCCGAGTTGAAAAGGTCAACAATATCTAACTTCGGCTTACAAATGGTCCAAAAGCACGAGGATTAATTGTTCATCAGGTTTAGACAAAACCCAGAATGAACATGGAAAGAACATCTAACTCAACCAAAGTTTTCAGCAGTCACAGTCAAATGGCTCGGTCGATCCATAAAATCAAGATCCTTGTACAAAAGATCTACTGGTCCATGATGACGACAAGTTGTTGTAAATGGAAGCCGAGCACGATCAGAAGCCCTTTGGTCCACCTGAAACTTATTTTTATGCTGTTCAACATGTCCATCCGTGAGAAATTTCTTGTCGAAAAACATAATCCTCACGGACCATAGTGCCCTCACATTCAACATGAAGAATGTGACAAATCTAGTGTTTGCAGCGTTGGATGTGTATCCTTCCACAGTTATTGTCTTCAAACGAATGTCATGAGATATGAGAAAATCCTTGTGCTTCCTCTGCCATCAATTGGTTAGACCTTTTTCTTGTTAACCTATTACCTAAATAGACATGAAGATTGAAAACAGTTAATGTCTAAAATAAAGTATGTCGAAGGAGCGACAGCTGAATGGTTAATTCTAGTACATTATATATGGGCTTTTAATGTGTGTGAAATCATCACCTCTATATACAAATTCTCCAGACATGAAAAGCATCGCAGCAAGCCAATAGTGGTGTTCATATCAAGACACCCTATATGAATATATAAGGTCTTGACAGAATCCAGCACCCTTGATAGGCAATCCATGGACAAGCTCTTCATTCAGCATATAACATAATATTAGCACCGAAAGTGTACTCCAAGATGATATTTAACTTATGTGCACAAATGAAAAATGCAGATTACAAAAGTGTACATGGATAATATACGGTACTTGAATAAGTGTGGAGCCAACCACCATCTTGTAACCTTTAAACAGATCACGAATTTCACCCAAGGTCTCCAGTTTAGGCGCGAAGACCACAGTTATTTGTGAAGGTTTATAACAAGAATCACGGAGCAACCTTTGAAGTGAAGGGGCATCTTCGATGATGAGCTCCTGCCCTTCAAAATGAATTCCAATGCTTACAAGGTGAGGCGACTTTATTTTGAGACAAGGGATATGGAATCCATTTCCAAAAACAAGCACCAAACGCTCTAGGTCAGGGCAGTTGGAGTGGATGATTCTATGCAGTGAGGCCACCGACAGATCAACCAACACAAGCGCAAGTTTTTTCAGCAGTGGTAGTCGGAGCATTTGTACCAGATTGTCTGCTAGATGGCACTGGGTCAAGGTGGTGGTGTGGAGAGAGGAGGAAAACCATGAGATGGGCATCAGTGGTGAGGGCACAGATGCAGCGATTGGTGGTAACCTATCGCTGTAGTAATGGTAGAACTCAAGCTGCTGGAGTTTTTCAAATTGACGGGATGTCAGCTAGGCGACCACCGTTAAAGGTATGTCCAGCAGGTAGCATGCCGGGATGCAGATGCGTTGAACGGAGCCCTGGTGGGAAGAGATGATGGCTCTAGGGAGTTCAGAATCATCATCGACAGATAGCTGACGACAGTCGAGATTAAGAGGCGTGGTGCGCCACTGAGTGCACCACCGAGATGCGAGGACTTGTGTGTGGCAGCCATCCTTAGTGGGGAGAAGGGAGATGATCTCCCCAAGGATGGCGTCCGGGAGATTGCTGATGTGGTCTGCCGGAGATTCTACTGGTTCCTCGGGTCCAGGGGGCGTGGCCGCTTCTGGACGCGCTGCCGGGTCCAAGATCTACAACCAGCAGCGACGCTGGCCAGAGCCTCATCTGTGTACATACCAATCTGAAAAAAATGGCAGAAACATACATGTAAGACATTCAAAATCAATTCTCAAGACCTGGAAGAAAAAAAGGCACAAACATATATGTAGGACATTCAAAATCAATTCTCAAGATCTGGCCATGAATTATTAGCACACACGCTAACCCTAGTCAGATTATCAGCAAAAATAATTTGTACAGAACAAACAATTAATCACTAACCCTATACGGATACCATTCAAACAATCAATACACTACATGCATCTAACGGATCTTAATTACTCTGATTTCATGGACAGAGAGAACATAAC
>NC_057799.1:328238591-328270456 GCF_018294505.1 Triticum aestivum
ACAAATGGGTATATAGATGACTAAACGGTTTTCCATTGGAGTCGCAGTCGTTGCCGGAGTTGCTGTTGACCTCCGGCTCCGGCTGGGGGGGGCACGATAGTGCTGACGAAGTTAAGGTTGTGGTGCTGCCTGCGTGAGACCTCGTCGGCGGCGACGGCAACCTCAGTGCCCAGCTTCACGCGTTGTGCGGGTGCTTCACCAGCCCCGGTGTCGCCATTCCCTCCGATGGTGCGCTTCGGTGGCATCCTCATACACTCCAGAGTCCAGACGTTGGTGACCACTGTGGACCGGGGGTGCGGCTGCCTATTATGGCCAGTGACTCGGGGGCGCCATTAATACGAACCAGTGGGAGCGAGGCGGCGACGGTCAAAGGCTGTCTCGCCTCCCGGTGAGCCTGCGTGGCGGACTTCTGGCCTTCCTACCATCATTTCACACAGCTACTCGCACGCCTCCCGGTGACACTAAAACGCCTCCCGTCAATTCACACACATGCACGCACGCCTCCTGGTCTGCCTGCGCAGTGGACTACTCGCATGCGTCCCGTCAACTCACGCCTGCTTGCACGGCACACGGGGCGCGTGGCGGCATATATTTTGTTTTTGTTTTTTGATGTTTCATTCTGCCGCTTTACTGCTTAACTGAAGCATGACACGGTCTAATGCACACGGTCCGAATAAATAATACGTATGAGATATTGGTTGCCACTTATTAATAATCTCCCTTTTGTAAGAAGATTGCATCAAAACTTCTCTCAAATTCGACAATAAAATACAATATCACAGTCTACTGGTGTCCATATATGACACCACGATAAGTTTAATCAATTTCAACTAAGTTTTGGATTTACTGAATTTTAAAAATCAATATTCTCAATGTTTTGAAATCTCTTTCACGAGGAAACATGCACCCAGGGACACACATATGATTTTGCAATCCATTTTGGTGTACATGTAGCTCAAATTTGATTTTTGCACATTAAATCCCTAGGAAATCAATCAATGTATAAAAATGGTTGAATGATCTCTGTTTTTTTATTTTAACACGACACTCCTTTGGTTACATGTTCACTGCAAAAAAAGTTGACATGCCTCAGAGTGGCGATGGTGGTGCGGGATGTGTGTGTGTGGGGGGGGGGGGTCCAGCAGTACACTATGAGTCGTGAGCCTCCATGTGGGATTATTGATCATTTTGTGAGTCATATATATGCCACATCAAAGTCGTGAATTGGTTATTTAAAGTATTACACAACCCTTTCATACATACATGTTCGGGGTACATGCATGCATTGGTGATCCTCTCACACACTCCCTTGTGCGGTTATCAGCGACGTGCCCATTCGTTAGCCCGCAAAAGTTTTCAGTTTCCACCGACAATGAGAGGCATTTGACCAAAGGTGGATTCATCTTGGCATGTGTGTTATGGTGTGGATCATGGTGAGATTCCATATCAAAGTTCGGGCATGTGCGTACACATGAGTCCCTCCCATCGGCTCGAAGTGAGGGGCCAACGCATCGTGAACCTATGTGTAGTGCGTTTTCGGTCTGCGAAGCATGTGCCACGTCAAAGTTCTGCATTGGGTATTCAAACATCACACAACACACGGGCACATGCACGCGGTGGTTGTTCTATGACACTCACTCGTGTGTGACTCTCTATGGGCCCGCGAGGTCGTCGTCGATCAGTTGAACGTACAACGAGAGAGAGGTTAAATTGACAAATAAGGATGGTTCTTTTTTGGTTTGTGTTACGTGTATGCATGGTAGGAGTATGTAGTACACACACACACATATATATATATATATATATATATATATGCGTCATAACCTTGCTCCATGTGTGGACTTTCCAGTTCCCGAGGCAGGTGCCACATCAAAGTTGTGCATTGTTATTCAAACATCACGCAATACCATGCAGGTGATGGTTACCCTATAGGAACTCCCTCGCGTGCGACGCTTCCATCTATGGGCCTGTGAGGTTGTCCTCCATCACTTTTACCCAACGAGAGAGAGGTTAATTTGACCATCGAGGAATGATTCTTTTTGGTCTGTGCTACAATAGAAGTATATATATATATACCACGCGTCGAATGGGGGGTCGCACATGCCACGCATCATGAACCTCGCTCTCTGTGGGGACTTTTCAATTTCCGAGGTATATATATGGTGCCACATCGAAGTTGTGCATTGCATATTCAAACATCACACAAACACCTCTTTGGGCCACATGCAGACGATGGTATGTAGTCCTATATAGGATGCTCACTAGCGTGCAACGTACGCTTTGCTCCTGTGGGCCCATGAGGTCGTCATCCATAACTTTGACCCAACGAGAGAGAGATACGTTTGACGAACAAGGAGGATATTGATTCTCTTAGGGTTGTGTTATGATAGGAGTATATATAGTACGTGCGTGTCGAAGGGGGGGATGGGACCAACATATACTAGGTGTCACATGCATGCATGAACCTCACTTCGTGTGGGGGCTTTACGGATTTTGAGGCAGATGCCACATCAAAGTTGTGCATTAGGTATTCAAAACATCACAACACCACACACCTGATCTCCATATATATGTTTTGGCACACATGCAAGCGATGGTGGCTGTCCTCTGGCACTCACTCACGCGGTTATCGGCGATGCTTCCATCTGTGGGCCCGCTTGGTCCATCACTTTCACCGATAGCGAGGGAGGTTAATTAATTTGACTTAGGAGGGGATTGATTTTTTGTTTGTCTCATGATATAGGTCATGATGTGAGATTATATATATAATAGCGCATGTGTACACATGAATCCATCCCGCTGGATCGAAGGGGGGGGCGAGCACACGACACGTCATGAACCTCTTGCTCTGTGTGGGGACCTGTGCGATTTTCAACGCATGCACCACCTTGATACGTCTCCGACATATCTATAATTTTTTATTGTTCCATGCTGTTATATTATCATTCTTGGATGTTTTACAATCATTTTATAGTCATTTTATATCATTTTTTGGTACTAACCTATTGACATAGTGCCAAGTGCCAGCTGCTGTTTTTGGCATGTTTTTTTACATCGCAGGAAATCTATACCAAACGGAGTCCAAACGCAGCAGAACCTTTTGTGGACTTTTCTTGGACCATAAGACATCCAGTGGGCCAAAGAAATATCGAAGAGGGAGCCCAAGGTGAGCACAAGACACCAGGGCACGACTGGAGGCCCAGGCGCACCCTGGTGGGTTGTGCCCACCTCAGCGGCCTCCCGAACCACCTCTTTGCTCTATAAATACCCCCAATATTCCAAAAACCCTAGGGGAGTCAACGAAAATCAATTACAGCCGCTGCAAGTTCCAGAACCACCAGATCCAATCTAGACACCATCACGGAGGGGTTCATCATGTCCATTGGTGCCTCTCCAATGATGCGTGAGTAGTTCATTGTAGACCTATGGGTCCGTAATTAGTAGCTAGATGGCTTCCTCTCTCTCTCTTTTGATTCTCAATACAATGGTCTCTTTGAGATCCATATGATGTAACTCTTTTTGCGGTGTGTTTATTGGGATCCGATGAACTTTGAGTTTATGATCAGATCTATCTTTTTATCCATGAAAGTTAATTGAGTCTTCTTTGATCTCTTATATGCATGATTGCTTATAGCCTCATATTTCTTCTCCAATATTTGGGTTTTGTTTGGCCAACTTGATCTATTTATCTTGCAATGGGAAGAGGTGCTTTGTGATGGGTTCGATCTTATGGTGCTTGATCCCAGTGACAGAAGGGGAACCGACACGTATGTATCGCTGCTATTAAGGATAACAAGATGGGGTCTATTTCTACATAAATAGATCTTGTCTACATCATGTCATCGTTCTTATTGCATTACTCCGTTTCTCCATGAACTTAATACACTAGATGCATGCTGGATAGCGGTCGATGTGTGGAGTAATAGTAGTAGATGCAGGCAGGAGTCGGTCTACTAATCTTGGACGTGATGCCTATATAATGATCATTGCCTGGATATCGTCATGATTATTTGAAGTTTTGTCAATTGCCCAACAGTAATTCGTTTACCCGCCGTTTGCTGTTTTTCTCGAGAGAAGCCACTAGTGAAACCTACGGCCCCGGGTCTCTTCCTTATTATATTTGCCTTTGCGATCCATTTTTATTTGCTTTTATTTTCAGATCTATATTTCCAAAAACCCAAAAATACCTTGCTGCAATTTATTCTTATTTATTTTATCTGTGTTCCCGCGAGATCTATTTATCCAATCTATCGTATTTTTATCCCGTCTACTTGCCAATTTCTGGCGCCGTTGCCCGAAAGGGATTGACAACCCCTTTAACACGTCGGGTTGCGAGTATTTGTTATTTGTGTGCAGGTGCCGTTCACGTAGTGTTGAGTGGTTCTCCTACTGGTTCGATAACCTTGGTCTCATCACTGAGGGAAATACCTACCGTTGTTGTGCTGCATCACCCCTTCCTCTTTGGGGAAATACCGACGTAGTTCAAGCAAACATCACACATCAATGTTGTGCATTGGGTATTCAACACATATGCATGCATCACGCACTTCCATAAATATGTTTGGGACACATGCATACAATGGTTGTCTTTGGAAACTCTCACTCGCTTGGTTATCGACGGCAAGCCTATATATATTCGTGGCTCCGCGTGGACGTCCATCATTTCGACCGACTACGAGAAAGGTTACTAGGGTGGATTCTTCTTCTTTGGCTCATGTTACCGTATAGTAGGTCGATCATTCCAGGCCTAATTAAGTTTGAGCGCATGCTACGCGTCATGAACCCTCGCTCAGTGTGGGGTTTTTATGGTTCCAAAGCATGGTGCCACATCAAATTTTCGCATTGGGTATTCAAACACCACACACCTCCCATATACATAATTGGGCCACATGCACAGAGTGGGTTTTGTCTTCAGACACTCCCTCGTGAGGTTATCGGCGACAAGCTAGCCCATTTTGTGGGGTGTGTGGACGTCCATCACTTTAACGACCAACAACAAGCGAGAGAGGTTATACGACCAAGTTGGATTCTGCTTCGTCCGTGTTACAGTACGTCTTGGTGAGATGCCCTCCCCCGACGTGTGTGTGGGGGGTGGGCTACTTCGCACTACCTACAACCTCCATGGGGTCGAAGTCCGGTTAATTTGCGAGGCACACGTGCCACATCAAAGTTATGAATGGTAGTTAAAGATCACACCACACCCTTTTCATACATATAATATGGCCGGCCACCCGCAGCCACAAGCACACATTTGTGGGTCGGCACACGGTCCACCTTTGTCCGGAAGCGAAAGGGGAAGTTTGACCATGATGGGCTCCTATATGTTTTGTGTTACGGTACGGTGAGATTTCAGGCCTAGCTATTTGGGGGCATGTGTTTGTGTATGACCCCTTGTTTGCATAAGTACTATTTCCCAGGAACACCATTGAGTAGATTAGCAGAATAGCCAGACTTATAAATCTGCCTGACCCATTGAATCCATTTGGTCCCAAAGCCCTTAGCTTGCATAATCTCAAAAATGTTGTCATGATTGAGCATGTCAAAAGCCTTCTCAAAATCTACTTTGAGGTGTATAATATTTTCCTTGGACTAATGACGTTGATGCAGGTACTCATATGACCAGGCCATGCAGTCTTGGATGCATCTTTTGTTTAGGAAGCCATATTGATTCTTGTGGATCAACCTCAAAATATATTTCTGCGGTTTGTTGGCTAGGAGTTTAGTGATGATTTTCAAAGTGTAGTTGAGGAGTGATATGGGTCTAAAATCCCCTGGATAGAGAGCAGACTATTTCTTTGGTATCAATGTAATAATGAGTAGTTGAGGCTCTATAGATTAACCTTGCCTTCATAGAAATCTTCAATCAGTTTATAAAAATCCTATGCAACAATATCCCAGCAGGCTTTTAAGAAGTTAGCATTAAAACCATCAGGGCCTGGAGCTTTCCCACTTGGCATATTGTTGACCACATCATCAATCTCTTCCTTAGTAAAAGGAGATCTGAAGTCCTGCAGAAAATCATTATGATGTAACAAAGTATGAAGCAATAGCGGATTTTTAGTTGGTCTGGATTGACCCATTCTCTGTTTGAAAGCTCTACATAGAATGGCAGCCTTGGCCTGATGATCAGTGTGCACAACATCTGCTTCATCTTTGAGCATAGCAATGTTATTGTTTATGTATTTAATAGTGTCCTTTGCTTAAAAGAATTTTATGTTGGCCTCCCCAAACTTAATGGTTCTAATTGTGGCTCTCTGCTTCCAATATAGTTTCTGTGAGTGCAAACAGTCATCCAAGTGAGTCTTTAATATATCTCTGCCCTGCTTCTCCTCAGTGTTAAGATTTCTGTATTTCTCGATGGTACCCCAAAACAAGATAACAAAGTTTGTATTCTCCACAATTCTCTTCAGATGATAGGTTATGTGCGCAGTTTTTTAGACCCTTTCTTAATCTCTTGAATTTGGCTGAAATGATTTTAGCGCTATCCCTCTCCGCAATTGTCTGTGTCCAAATAGTATTGACCAAATCCTTGTACTATGGGTGTTCCAACCAGAAATTTTCAAATCTAATTTTTTTAGATTTTGGAATGGAGGTACCAATTTTAATGACACATGGGACATGGTCTGATGTGGTCTTGGCCAGTGGAATAACTATTGTGTTGGGATAAGTGAGAGTCCAAGATTCAGAGGTGAAGAACTAATCCAACTTCTCCAGTAGTGGGGCATCTTGTATATTACTCCAAGTAAATTTCCTGCCTTTCAATGGAATTTCAACCGGAGCTAGCTTGCTAATAGCCTCATTGAAGAGAAACATGTCCTGAATGTTTCCACCATCTTTGTTTCTGTTATTGGGATATATCACATAATTAAAATCACCAAGGATAAGCCAATTAGCATCATCATCCATTTGTAGGTTTGGAAACCAGTTGAGGAAAATGATTCTACTGTCAACCTGGCAAGGGCCATAGATGTTAGTCAAAATCCACTGTTCCCCTGTGTGCTTTGATGTAAATTCAATTGACAGTGAAAAAACATTTTTACAAATTGTTCTAGCAGAGAATATTTGATCATTCCAAACCGTGAGTAGTTCTCCAGATGTACCGACAGATGGCCGAAAGTCAAATTTGCTTCATTTTCTGGGGGCAGAAATTCTTGGTGTATGTAGTGTCAAAAACTTCCTTTTTTGTCTCTTGTAGGATAACAATAGAGCAATCAGATTAAGCAATTTTGTTAGACAGAGCTAGCCACTTCTTTGGGTCATTTAAGCCTATGATATTTCAATTCAAAATGTTCCGGGATTTATAAAATTGCCACCCAGCTCATGGTCACTTTGATTACCATGCCATTTCCACTCTTTTATTATTTTTCTTTTGTTTTCCCATTTTATATACACCTGAAAGGACTAGACTGCCCCTGGCTATTCTAACTTCATCTGTTTCGTGTGTTGCTTGGTGTGGTCAAAATGCTGGCTCACTAGCGTTGCTCGTCGTCGTACCTCATCCACACCTTCGCGCGCCAGCGAAGCTCGCTGCTGGTTGCTCATCCACGCTTGCCCGTCACATAACTCGTTCTCACCTCCTCATTGCGTAGCTCGCCCACGCCTACATGCACCATTGGAGCGCTCTCATCTGCTCGGCGACGTGGCGCGCCCATGCCTGTGCACCTGCGAAGCTTGACGTTGCCTGCTCGAGCACGCCTGTGTGCGCTGTTGCAGCTCACCTCCCCTGCTCGCCCACACCTGCGCTCACCGCAGCAGGTCGCCCCGCAGCGTGCTGGTGGAGTGACGGACTGGCGAGGGCGGCGACGAACAACATCAACAATGGTGTGGGGGAAGCAGCTTGATACATCCATGGAGGATGGAGAAGAATGTGTGTGTAGGTGCTGATCATGGAGAATACGAGCAACTTGTAACACAATTGTACACTCCTGTAAGTATACTTCGCTAGAACCTGTTACTACTTGTTCACGGATTGAATTAAGGATCAAGCAACAAATCAAGAGAAAGAGATAATACAATATTATCCAGACGGACTAGGTTCCAAAGAGCCGTTGCGGTACTGCCATACTAGGGTACGTGTTGCTCGGCGTCCAAGAGATCGACGGCGGTGACGTCCAGGAGATCGACGTCGAGGCCGATCGATATCACGGCGGCGTCCAGGAGATTCGGCCTAGAGGCGATCTGCAACTCGCAGTTTTTTTGACTGATTGCACGCATGTTAAGTCAAAACACAGGAAAGTACTACGTACACGTAGACATTCAAGGGCAGACTGGTCCTTTCAGGTGCGTGTAAATGGAAAAATAAAAGCGAAATCGATAAAAGGTGAAAAATGGCATGGTAATCAAGGTGGGCATGAGTTGATTGGCAATTTTGCGAAACCCATCTTGACAGTGGCAATTTTGCGAAGCCACATGTTGAAAGTGGCAAATACCCGATTTTCTCACAACGACCAGCTCTTTTTTTTCTATGGTTTTTTAGCAACTTCTATGGATTTTGTTAATTGGGCGTTAGCCAACTCGCGCACACGCATCCGTCGCCGTCCAGTAGCTGCTGCACGAATCTTGACACGATCTGGCTGATTTCGTGTGCCACGTAGGACAAGTCGACTGTGTGGTGTGTAAGAGGGGTCGCCCGCACGCCGGTTTCCTCTCAGCGGTCAACGGTTGCCACTCGGGGGCGTGCGGTGGGACTTCGGTTGCGCCCACACGCGTCGCCCGAATGTGGTTGCCGTCTAGCACGGCTCTCTACTTCACACCCCCATCATGCGCGGTTCCATTTACTCCCCCCCACTTCTCTACTCACCAACCCACCATCCGCAGCAGTTCATTCGATTGGAGGAGAAGCCGATAGGAGGAGGAGGCGGCGGAGGCGGAAGAGTCGACGGCATTCGCGGCCGTCGGTGGGGCTCGCCGGACCAGAGAGTCTATGCTGGAGTGCCCGCAGCTTGAAGGTAATGCTCCTCCCCGCGCTGACATTCCTCCCTGCATTTCCCCTCTCCCCTTTGCGGTGGATTTCTCCGTTCGAGATTCACAGTGATTACGGCGTAATCGCGGTGCTCCGGCGTTCTCGTCGGCGGCGGAGTCCCGTGTTTGCCGTTTAGGATGGCATTGCGCAGGTTCGTCGCCGCCGCGGTGGCAGTGATGCCGGTGTGGCTCGCCCTGTCTGCAACCACATCCGGGTGTTGCGGTTCGATTTGAGCCAGCGTTTTTTGTAGTTGTTAGTCATGCATTGCCTTGAAATGTTGTTGCCATTGGTGCAGGAAGTTTTTTGTTGGTTATTTTCAGGGTTTGATAGTTGGGATTGAACCCTAGATCTAGGTAGTTGTGTTTCAAAGTGAATTACAAAGGCAGCCATAGTAGTTCCAGGAACTGTATGCACTGGATGGCAACTAATTTCCTGATCAACCGTGTCAGTTGCCACAAACATGCTTGCCATGTGGCAACTAATTTTGTGAACACACAATGGCTGTTGCCATGCTGTAGGCAGCATAATGGGGTAAATTCACTATATTGTAGACTGAATTTGCGTTGTGCCTTCTGACTTGTGATATATGAACATACATGGCAACTCATTTTTAATACGAGGTCAGGGTGTGTGTTGCCAGATTACATGCTATGTGGTGGATGTTTTTATGCACTTTTTGAATTGTCCTGCACTTTTAGCATGGCAATTTGAACCTATCACACTTGCCTGTGAAGATATGGCAACTCATTTTTATATCAGGACAGGGTGTCAGTTGCCACATTATATGTTTGTGCATTGTAGTATGTGTCCCTTTTTGTTTCTAGTTTCTTTTGCGTTAACATGGCAACTTCAACATTTGTTAAATTGCCTTATGAACTGTAGTTTTTTAATGAAGCCAATGTGTTTAGTTGCCACATTTATTGTTGGACAATCGTAGGGGGTGTGGGTGTTCATAGTTATGTACTGTCTCGAAATGCTATTTGCGACCAGTGCAGGAAGTTTTTTGTTGACGAATTTCAGGTTATGATAGTTGCTAGTGAACCCTAGATCTAGGTAGTTGTATTTCAAAGTGCAGTAAGAAGGTAGACATGATAGTTTCAGTAACTATCTGCACTGGATGGCAACTAATTCCCTGATCAACTGTGTCAGTTGCCACAAATATGTTTTCCATACGACAACTATTTGTGTGCACACACTATGGCTGTTGCCATGCTGTAGGCCTGATAAAGTGTAATAAATAGGTAGTCATGGTAGTTTCAGCAACTATGTGCACTGGATGGCAACTAATTTCCTGATCAAATGTGTCAGTTGCCGCACAGTATGATTTCCATGTGGCAAGTATTTCTGTTAACACACTAAGGCTGTTGCCATGATATAGGCAGGATAATGTGGCAAATTCTCTGTACAATACACTCACTTTTTGTGTTTGCCATACTGACTTGTGATATCTGAACATATTTGGCCGTACTACATGGCAACTCATTTTTTAATATGAGGTCAGTTTGTGAGTTGCCACATTACAGGTTGTTCAGTAGATGTTTTCAACGCTTTTTGAATTGTCTTGCATTTTAACATGGCAATTTCAACCTAGTACATTCGCCTTTGAATATATGACAACTCATTTTTTGTATGAGGACAGAGTGTGAGTTACCACATTATATGTTGCCACATTATATGTTACCACAATATATGGCAACCTAGTACTTTTTGCCACTTTCAATTGAGCCTTTGTGGCAAGTACATTCTGTTAGGTGGCAACTGCTTACTTCATACTTTCATTTTCACCCTGATATTTTTGCTTTGTTCTTACATCAGCAGAATGGCTCGCGGCGATCATCAAGACCATGATGATGATTTCATGGAGTTACCTCGGCAGAACCGCGCAATTGGACAGACAACAGACGGCAATGAGGTAACTGTCCACCCCCCCACACACCCCCCTCCCCCATATGTTTTCAATGTCATGTTGAGTTTCCAATCGTCTGATAGGGACTAAATTTTCATGATGGTGAAACATGGCAACAAATGATCATTTCTCTGTTTTGCAGAAGAAGAAATGTAATCGCAATAGGGCTTCACAGGAACACCTGACTATATTGACCGAGGGATTTACCGACGACCAGAAGGGAGCTGCTGCTGAGATGGGGATGCAGGTTCTGATGGATGTTCGGTGCAAGAATTTAGTGAACCCTGTATGCGACTGGCTCGGTGAGATTTACGAGCCCGCCTCCAGGGAATTTGTGATTCCGGGACGTGGAAGACTGCCGTTAGACGAGGAATCCGTGTTCTGCATGTTGGGTGTGCCCCATGGAGAAATCAAAGTCCCGTATGAGGTCAATAATAATGTTGAGGAAACGTTGTTTGCCCGTTTGTTTCCTGGGTTGACATCCATGCCGAACACGACCGTGCTGGCAAATTCACTGGAGGGCATGACAACCCATGGCGAGGTTTTCAAGATGAAGCTACTCATGTACCTGATCTCAGCTATTTTTGCGCCAACCACATCTCTTCGCCCAAGCAACAAATGCTTCCCCATCCTGGTTAATGCTCTATCTCTACTACTTTTATTTTTCCTTCAATCTTTTTACTCCTATGTCATCTGTAAGCTAGTCAGTGCCAGTTTTTTGATGTTTTCCCATTTGATTTCTGATGCAGCAACTTCTTTGTCCTGAAATTTGTGTCGTGCAGGAAAAACTGAAAGATGTGAAGAACATGAATTGGTGTAAGTTCATTGCGGACTCCCTGCATGATGCATTCTCAAACAAGATGTACCAGAAGGGTTGTTGACTCCATTTAATAGTATTTTTGTACTAGTCTTTTGCAAAACTCTTAGCTCCTTGAGTATGCATGGCAACCATGATGGTGACATTGTGGCAACTACCATCATAACAAGATGGCAACTAACACATATAGATGGCAACTAACAGAAATACATGGCAACTCTTTTCTTTCTTCATGCCCTCCAACTTGATGATTGAAGGAACATACGTTAGCTTCTTTTTTTGCAAAATACCATGATGGCAACTGATATTTTTTTCTTTTTACATTGTTGTACATCAGCTCATGTACATCGATCGTCTTGATCTGTCCACTGTGGACTTTACTGGGATAGGAGGCCCGCCGCCTCCACACAAGTTCGATGTTTCTGCGTGGACTTACGATGCTGTCAAGGCTGTGCTTGCCGCGAACAAGATAACTAATACGAAATACGGGAAACTGCAGGTTAGTTCTGGCTTCTTTCTTTGCACGGCATTCTTTCATTTTTGACGCTGCATAACATATGAAAAAATCCCCATACGGCAACCGCCCGTGGCCAACAAGAGATGACTACCTTGTTAGCCATGGCTGTCTGCGTATGGTCTCCATGTCTTACCCCACATGGCAACTCTGCCATCGACTTTGAAACTTCTATCCTCTTCCTCTTTTTATTTTTATTTTTTGCAATACATGAACTGTTAGTTAGTGTTCATTGTTTTCTCTCTTTACATGCTAGCTGTTTTTTTGTTTTTTTCCAGCTGATGGCCAAGCATGCTATAGACTACAGCGTGTTTGGTGGGCCTCAAAACTTTGGAAAGTGGATGGACGTGCACTCAGCTCCGTCTTGTCCTGTTGAGGTAATCAAGGATATATATCTATGGTTGTGTTTGGTTTATTTTGATCTTGTGCACGTGACTTTAATACGGGTTGGTTACCGCTGCTTCTTGTTTCGTGCACAGGCGAAGGCACCTGTTGAGCATCTAATTGGGCAGTTTGCATCCGGAATGACCAACTTGCTCGGGAAGTTGGTTGAGGGTTGGACGTCCCTTAATGGCTCTGACAGCGACGCGGTTGCAAGGTAGTTCACTCCTTTTGTTGCAGAACGGACACATCGGCCAACTGGTTGCCATGGTCGGTACGACTACAACAGCTTGCAGGAGCTTTCGGACACACAAGATGAACTAGATGGAGATGCTGCTCTCGACAAGGACGATGACGATGACATGGAGAACGTGCATCATGACACCAACGATGATGAACATGTTGAAGTTCGTGCAGGTGGTAAGAAGGGCAAGGGTGCACCAGATGTCCCCTCACCGGAGAAAGTTAAAGAACATACAGCTGCGACAGGCAAGGGGGTGTCGCCCTCAAAGAGGGGGAGGGATCCAGAGGATGTTGGGCAGGGCTCTCCTGTCAAGAGACCTAGGACCGATCCCTTAGCTGGTAGGAGGAGGTTCGACTTCTATTTTAGTGTTTTGTTTTGTCTCTCCTTTCGAAAAGACTGACCCCTTTTTTAATTTGTTTTTGCTAAGCGTGGCAACGATTTTTGTGTCTGACACTTGGCACCTTTTTTTGCCTGTTTCTTATATGTGCAGTGAGGCGATAGCTGGTGGACGAGCAGTTACGAAGAAACAAGCACCAACGCCCACCCGTGTTTCTGCTCGATTGAACAAGGGTGCCCCTATTGCTGGTGACACGCCTTCCACTAGGCCATCTCCTCGTACGTCGACGTCCAACACTGGTGATCCTGTCGTGTTGCCAGATTTGAGGAAGACAGTCAAGAAGTAGGTTATCCCTGTTCTTTTTCATCGCCATATTGCTATATTTTTTCTTTTCAATACAGCTGTTCAGCTTGCCACATGGGCTTCGGCCATGAGTCCCACATTTGCAACTGCTGTTTCTCCCATGCTCTATTTCTTTTTACTACATGGCAACTCCTGCTTGTTTTGCATGGCAACTGCTAACTAGTCAAGATGGCAACTCTTATTCCACCTACATGGCAACTACCAGCTTTTCCATTTTGTTTGTGCACTCATCCACACCTAGTTTTGAAATGGCAGTCCTGGCACATCACACATTTCTTTCATTTTTTAAGATGTGTACCATGGCAACTCCTGCTTGTTCTGCATGGCAACTGCTAACTAGGCCACATGGCAACTCTTATTCCACCTACATTTGCAATTATCAGTTGTTCATCTAACAATGTTCGTGTTTTTTTTTCAGGGTGAAGAAGACTACCACACGCGTGACCAAGCAGAACCCCAGAGACCCACTCGAACGCATACACTCAAAGCTGTCGACAGGTGGCAACTCAGACGTTCATGAGGCGCCAGTGGACAAACCTGCTGCAGCGTCCACTGTTCCCACTAGCTCTGATGCAAGCGGCCGAGCATCTCCGCCGGTTGCAGATGTGCAGGCTACGACAGCAGGCATCCGTACATCTGGGAGTGACGAGTCGGTATCTGCCAGGACTGCTAAAATATTGCCCACTCTGCTGGCAATGAAGGATGTTGCTGTGAGCCATGCCACCCGATCAACAAGTGTTGAAGTGGACGCCCCCCGAGATCAACCTAAGCAAGGAAGATTCCCGCTCATCTGACATGGATTCCAAGCGCGTGGGTGGTGGCACTTCTTCGTCCACGAAAGAAGGGGCTGAGGCGACAATTCATAATGATATGCCATCCACAGGTGAGACTCTTGGCACAACAGCTCCAGCTTCTGGTGCTCCAGAGGTTGCTAAGGTGACCGTTACGCGAGCTGGTCTTCCACCTAGGCGTCATAGGCCCCGCAAGCAATCTGCAAATATACCCAACGCGCCGGCTGTAGCTAGGAGCAGCAGAGATGACTCTGGTTATGTGCCTGCGTCCACACTGTTCCCACCATATGCCAGAAGCAATGTTATGGAGAGAACGGAAGACCGGAGTACAACCGACCCAGGTGGCAAGGCGGGCACGACTGACGGAGGTGAACGTGCGGAGCAGACTACATCTTTACCTGCCGTGGTTAACCCCAGCTTAGATCTGCGCACTTCGCCGCTCCCAGTCAACATCGGTGTCCCCTACAGCCCAAACAAGAAGATTGTCAAAAAAGCTGCGACTGATACCGCTGACAGCACGCCCCGCCCTACGAATAAGCCCGATGATTCTGCAGCCGCTGATGCAGAAATGTTTGTTGATCTTACACCCTTGGATTCTGCCCAGCAAGTTGTTCACGGTCCGGCCAGTAGGCAGGAGAGGCACCCAATGGCCTTCACCCCACCGAGCTGTAGCCTTGGCATCGATCGCAGTCAAGATGAACCAGTGGTGCAAGATCCTTCACCACTTGCCTTTGCTTTCTCGGCAGGCATGGCCCCAATGATGGCGCAACCAACGGTCGAGGGCAAGAAGGCTGTGAAGTTCGCAGAGCCGATTGTGCAAGGTACATTTCTTATGCGTTTATCATTTCCATGTATACATCTTTTTAGTCTGACTTTTGTCCCAAGCATTTTTTTTGGGTTCTCACTTGTGATGGCAAATGTTATCTGATGGACATGGCAACTGGATTTGCTTGCACGCTGTCACCTACATTTTCTGTTGCCATGCTGCATTTTCCATTCTGCAAGCACATGGGAACTGGAGTTGATACAACATGACAACTGTAGTTGTTGTTACATGGCAACTACAATGCATTGCACATATCAACTGGAATTGCCTGCACATGGCAACTCCCCACTTTATGTGCCTACATTTCATATTCTGCAACTTTTCTTTCAAACTAGATTTGTTGTTTTCCAAGGATTCCTAACCCACTTGTTTGACCCTTGCAGCCACCCCCGAGGAGATTACGCCGTCACTTGATGAAGCTTACCGCAGGATTGAGGAGGCAGCGTTGCAGAGGAGGTCCTCATGAGGTCAGGGGCAATCAAGTTCCAACGTGCCTGCTGAGTCGGTATCTGAGGATACCATTAGAAGTGCCACCCCTGGTTCTGTGAGGCAGCACAGGGTAGTTCACGCACCACCCACGGATGATTATGAGTCGGAAGTCAAGGCCACAAAGGATCAGAACCAGCTGTGCGAGGTCCAACAGCAAGCACATGAAGGAGCTGAAAGCGTAATGACCACACCCACATAAACCTCTCATTTGCTTTGCTCTTTTTACTATTCATCCTTTTGCTATTTCTAAATATGCTCTGTTTACGTTTTATTTCTTTTTTTACTTAGTAGACATGATTCTTTCATGTTATATCATTTTCATACAGCTCATGTTTGGACAGAACCAAGATCATACAATGTGATGCGACGTACGTTGACCTGGGTGATCTTGCCGAGTCTGTGAGGCCACTCGGTAAAATGTCGAAGAATGTAATTGCATGTGGGATTGACTTCATCAACAGGCATATGGATATGTCTCCCGACAAAACAATCATGCAGTACAGCGTGACCTGCAAAATATGGGATGGTGACTTCCACCACAAAATCCCGAGGAAGCATTTTGCTGCGCATGGTGATTTCAAGCTCACAATGAAGAAATGTGTGAGTAATCCTTCCTTTTTTGCACATTTTTTCCTCCCATGGTATTTTTTTTTGCCAGTAGCTATGCTTCCCATGTGGGCTAGACCCTGTTTTGTGACAGCTGTTTCATGTGGCAACAGCTGCCATGTAAAATGACTTTTTGATTTGCTTTTCTTAATACAACCTATGTGGTAACTTCAAACTAAAATACATGGCAGGTTTGCTCATACATGGATGGCAACTTCTTTTAATTACCTACTGTAACTAAACATTATACGTTGGTCTACTTTTCTTGGACCCCTTGCTGCTTTTATGTCACTCATGTGCCTGTTAGTGTAACCGGTGATATCTTTACACGTCATTTTCCCAACTACATCATTTATGTTCTTAATATGAGCTCTGCTTCTTCTTTTCCTTCATTTTTTGCTTGCAGGCCTTGTTCCCCATGTTCCATGAGCTTGCACCACAGGACCCACATGACAAGTGTGGTCACCACTACGCGATTTGCCTTGACCTGAAGAACCAACGTTTTGAGGTGCTTGATTCAATGCGTTCAGCAGCTGATGCAGACCTTACTACGCATGCTGAATACTTCATCAACAACCTCAAAGAGACATGGAACCGTCACTATGAAAACTCAAAGGTCCAGATCAGACATTTTCCAATTGAGTACGTGGCGACTACGAAGCAAGGAAACCGGCATTTTCTCATCTTTTCTTCATGTGTCCTCTGTGACACCCAAAATTTTTGGCCTTATTTTGTTTATTAAAATATTGCGAGGAAATAAAACTTTTCCAATTGTCAAGTTTTACCTTTTGTGATTTTGGATTTTTGCCTCTAGTGGGAGAAACCTTCAAAGGTATTGTTGGACTTGATTTCTCTCTATAATAAAACCTTTATTTATCAGTGGATTCAAATGTTGCAAGATTTATTTATTCAAAAAGCTTTCTTTCTTTAAAATGATTCCTTTTGCATTTGGGGCCTATTTGCACTACAACCACTTGACAAATGCTTTTAAAAATTCCACCAAAATTTGGGGATGTCATGTGATGTTTCCACATCACTTTTATGCAAAGATACCTTCTGGCCATTGGAGACTTTGAGCTCTACACCAATTTTTCCAATCTGGTCCAGTAGGCACTTTTGCACTGCAACCCTTTTAAATATTTCTTTAAAAATTCTTCCAAGTGTTTGAAGATGTCAATGGATGCATACAAGTCATCTTCAAGCAAAAACCCAGTGATGTTCTTTGAAAAATTTGAGTGGATCAACCTCTTTTGCACTCTGGTCCAAATTGGTGATTTGTACTGCAACCATATTTTTCCTTGCTCTAGTAACCCTGAGCTTTCTCCTACTTCTAGCCCTCCCTACCAGACTCTTAAGTCCAGGAGATTGGGCTCATTGGAGATTTTGAAGTGCATGTTCTAAACCCCTTTTCTTTCTGCCCAAAACTGGAGTTTTGCAAAGCTTGCATTATCAACCCTCTGTGTTTGCCAAACTAATCTCACCACCATCTTCTGTGTCTAAAGAGACACTGATCTGGAGAGTTTGGCCACTCCAAGAGTTGCCAATGTGCATCTGGTATTCTGTCGAACACCTGGTGTGCACAGTCATTTTTGGCAAGCTCCCTGGTTTGCATTGTGGACTTGTACCCCAGCCCTATCAACCTTGTCCACTGAGCTCCTAGCCACCCCTACCCTCGATCTGTGCTTTGCCAGCTCCACCCTCGCGCTCTAGACCACGCTGGCATTCCGTCGAGCACCTGCCGTGCGTGCTCTGGGCGCGCCCAGAGCGCACGTTTTGCACGCGCGCGCACTACGCCGACACGCCGCACTGCCGCGCTCGACGTGACCCGACCCTGGTCCCTTCTGCACTGCTGAGCCACGCACTAGTCGCCCCCTGCTCCACGATCACTCTGGCACCCTGCTGCGCCGCTGGCCGCGCCCTTGGCGGCACGCCGGCATCGGCAGCGGATTCCGCCGCGGACGGCGCCGCCCAAGCCACCAGCGCACGACAGCTGCCCCGGAGCACAGGCCGTGCTTATCCCCCCGCTCGTCGGAACGCGTTCGTCGCCGCCACGATGCCCTGCAACTACAGGAAAGCGGTCGCCGGCGATCTTATCTGCTGCCACCGCGGAGCCAGCCTCGTCACGCTATATAAAGGGTCCCCGAGCCCCTCCGAGCACTCACGCGACATCAGACTTCCCCCGTAGAGCTCCCCGCGCAGTAGATCGACCGGAGAGGACCGTTTCCCCCAACTCCGGCCAGCTCGGCCGCCGCTAAGCCCCAGCGCGATTCGTCGCTGCCGGCCACCCTTTTGCCAATACAGCGCCACCAAGATCTTTCCCGTAGTCTTGCGGAGCTGCCCAGCTGCCCAAACTCGATCGGAGGCCACCGGAGCATCAATGTCACTTCACCACTGTAGCCTTCACCCGCCGAGGAGCTCGCCGCCGGCGATTCCTTCCACCTCCGCCGACCCAGCAACCACCCCGAGGACCGCCTCGGTCTAGCCGTTCCATCCCCGCCCGCAGATGCCCTCGAGGAGCCGCCATCCGTCGCCGGCGATCGCCGGAGCCCCGCTCCCGTCGGGCAGAAGAGAAGAGAAGGAGGGAAGGAACGGTCAAACCTGACCAGTGGGCCCTCTGGACCCACTGTCAGCGACCCGCGCATCGCCCTCTCTCTGTTTAAGTGGAGGCGCAAAACCCCGAGTGCGTCTTCCCTGCTGCGTAAGCGTATTACTGCTGAAGCGTTTTCCTTTTTTCTGGTTTTATTTAAAAACAGATTTGACCAAACTTTGACTGGCTATAACTTTTAAAATAAAACTCCAAATGAGTTGATTCTTTTTCCTACCTCTCTCAAATTTCATCTAGTTTATTTTAAGATTTATTTCAAAAATATTTGAGACAGGTTTTGTTACTGTGTTTGAAATATTTGTATTTGTGTATTTTGCAAAATAGGATTTTTGGAGGAAAAGGAAAGCTTCCACTAAGTGCATCCTTTGCATACTTTTGAAGGCAAGCATTTCTGAACTCTGGCATAATATTTGTTGTGGTGTTTGGATACGATCGCAGCACCTTTTGTCTTGGAGTATAAGTGACAGTTTATGTATCGATGTAGTCTCGTGCATGAGTGCACTTTGGAGTTGTTTGTGGCCAGCAATGGATACCCTGAGGATTTGGATCGCCCTCGTGAGCTTCTCTTGCACACCGGTAGGAAGCGGGAAAGTCGTGGTCTTGGGTAGACACGAGCTTGTCCCTAATCCCTCGTTGTGACGAGTATGCCCGGCATAGCATGGTGAGGCTCGAGGAGTGGTGATTTATTTCACTAGTGGTAATATTGTTGGTGGATACTTGGATCACCTGAGTCGGTTGTAGACCGAGTCTTGTTCAGTAGCTTCCTTTTGTCGGTACCACCACTTGTCCCTGCAGGGGACAGGGTATGGTTCAGTAGGTTGTCAACCCCTTTCCAAAGCACACACCGTACAGAGAGGCCGTGATGAAGGTCCCGTGGCCACGGATTAAAGCCTGTCATTCGGTCCGGGGGCATGGGTGTTTTCGGTTGTAGCCGAAGGGGATAGCTTCCCCAGTTTGCGCGCGGTATAAATTTTGTGATCCCATGCTACGTCGAGGTTGTAGCCTCCCCACTTAGAGTTTTGCTTGGCAGGTGTCGTGGGTGATTCCAGGCACTGGTGAGTTAAGCTGGTGTGTGCAGGTCAGGCGTGTTTTCAATCAAAAGACCGTAGACGGAATTAGTCCCGAGGGACTGAGTAATCCCGTTACTCGTGGAAAATGGTACTCCCTCTGCAGAGGATACATCCTGTTGGATAGTCATGTCCTTGAGTATAGGACCACAGTCTGGGTTAAATCTTGATAACGGCATTCGGATGGAGAACGATTTAACTAGAACTCTGTAACGGTATTCGGATGGAGAACGGTTTAACTAGAGCTCAGTAACGGTATTCGGATGGAGATACGACTTGACTGAATTATCGGTTTTTCGGATGGAGAAACGACTGTACTAAATATTGTTTATGATTATGGCACCTTTGGATTATGATCTTTATTGTTTTGGACTAACCATTTATATTACGTATATTATTGAGTATCCCTGGGATGGTTCTACCTCCTGGATATTCACTGTGATTATTCTCTTATAAGCCCTTTAGGTGGTGTCGCCCCGACGCCCGACTGCGGTATTATTATTTCTGCATTTTCCGCTCGAGGAGTCATTCAGACACTCGTTTGGCACCAGTATTATTATTTCTGCATTTTCCGCTCGAGGAGTCATTCAGACACTCGTTTGGCACCAGTATTATTATTTCTGCATTTTCCGCTCGAGGAGTCATTCAGACACTCGTTTGGCACCAGTATTATTATTTCTGCATTGTCCGCTCGAGGAGTCATTCAGACACTCGTTTACTATTCTGCATTTTCCGCTCGAGGAGTCATTCAGACACTCATTTGGCACCAGCATTACTATTCTGCATTTTCCGCTCGAGGAGTCATTCAGACACTCGTTTGGCACCCAGTATTTCATTTTGGTATATTTTTATCCATATGTGTGCATCATGGTTTCTCGTATATTTTCGTGACGGATGTATGATCGTCTATTAAATCTAGAGTATGTTGGATATATTATACCCGTGTTCTTAATGTTTGCGAGTACATTCAAACGTACTCACTGGCTTGTCCCTGGCTATTGTCTTGGCCAGATTGCCTTGCGTGGAGGTATGCATCGCGGTGACACCCTCGGAGCCTACGCTGTTGACGTGTGCAGCCTCGCGAAGATAGGAGTTATCCTGGTCAGCTGTTCTTGTGGGAAATGGAGTCCCATAGACGCAGATGTTTCCAACCGCTTCCGCCCTCAACCATTAGAAACCAAGTGTTGTACTCCCAGGCCTAAATGGTCTTGTACTACATATTTTTGTCCCTTGCTTGGAATTCTTGTATCAAGTTGGTACCTCATCAGCTAACAGTAATCCTGGGGCTGGTGAGCACACAGGCCGTTTTTCTGGGAATTTATATCCCAAAAATCCGGTCGTGACATCCTCTAAACCAATGCTTACCCTTTTTTGTCACCTCTGAATTGAAGTTTACGATTTTTCTCTCCATTCTTGTGAGTTAACCTGACTCTTTTCTTGTTTAGGCACGACTGCGGCTTCCACACGTTGGAATACCTTACAAAGTGGGAAGGTCAACGGGTTCCTGTCGTCACAGCTACAATGGTTGTCGAGCTTCGCAAAATTTACACATGGAACTGGTTGATGAATGAAGATTTCAACACGCGGTCCAACGCACGTGAGTTCATAGAGGAAGCTGTGAAGAAAGCCGCCAAGAAGTACAAGTGATCACGTGGTCTCCACACCGGACGCCTACCTTACATTCTGTTGCCGAGGAATGTAAGGTATTACCTTGTTTTTTCAAAACTATGTCCGTGTAATATGCTATGACTGCATCTCCCCGTAGCCTAGTATACAGTGGTGGCGTGTGAGTGACATTTGAATAGTTTGTAATATATGTGTGGATGTGAACCTACTTAGGTGTGACAGCAGATACATTTATGTGTTTTCAGTATTATTATGCGCTTGTGGGTTGGTAGTACCAGCATGGTGTTTTGAATGCGTCCTTGATGTCTGAAAACATGGAAAATGTAGTTGATCAGTCATGGTTAGTGAAAGTTAGCGCGGTGTTTGCTTCTTGCTGTAGCTCGGATCCCAGTATTTTTTTGTTGCAAAGCGGTGTACTGTTTGGCAAACTGTAGCAACGAGTTGCCACGGCTCACGTACCGCTTCAAAACAGCATTGAACCCCTCACTACGCTGTGTAGTCTGCAGAAACGGGAAGAAGCACTGCATGAAGTAGGCCGGCACCCAGTACATTCGCTTCTCCCACAAGCTAGCAAGCGTCTCGTGGTCTTGGACTTGGTATGTTTCAATCATAGCCATCCAG
This sequence comes from Triticum aestivum, assembly GCF_018294505.1. Taxonomy (NCBI): domain Eukaryota; kingdom Viridiplantae; phylum Streptophyta; class Magnoliopsida; order Poales; family Poaceae; genus Triticum; species Triticum aestivum. Next base: position 328,260,747 of record NC_057799.1, read on the forward strand.
CTCCTTTCAAACTCCTCCACCGTCAAGCTGTGGTCCACGCACAGCTCAAATGCCTTGTGCAGCTCTGGACGATCAGCAAAGAACGGTCCTAGCGTATCCTCAGCCTTCTTTATAATGTGCCACCTGCAGTGCCTGTGCACTGCCAACGGAAAGACCTCCTCTATGCCTGCACGCATGCTAAAATCCTGGTATGTTATTATGTTCATCGGAGCAAGTCCACCCATGCACTCCAAGAAGGTCTTGAACAGCCAAGTGTACCCATCCGTGTCTTCGTTCCGAACGAGCCCGCATCCGAACTGCAATGACTGATTGTGGTTATTTATTCCTATGAATGGAGCGCATGGCATCTTGTACATATTAGTGAGATATGTCGCGTCGAATGAAATGCAGTCTTGGAAATGTTTGTAGGCTCTTCTTGCAGCACCATCCACCCAATACATGTTCCTGACACGGTCCTCATCGTCCAATCTTATCCTGTAGAAAAAATCTTGATCTTCTTTCGCTTTCTCATCGAAGTAGGCTATCGTGGCTTCTATGTCAGCCAACTTGCTTTCTCTACGGTACTTTGCCTTTAGGTTTGTGACGTCTGCTGGTATGTAGGGCATGCTACTCAGAGACCCCTTTTTGCTGTGGATGAGGGAGAGTATCTGCACCATTCTTGATGGACCGACATTACAATCATGTAGTAGCTTTGTGAATTTCTTCTCGAGGGGGGTGAATCCTCTGTGGGCGGTCAGAAATTTTACCAGGTCAAACTTCTTTATTAGCTCGTGGTTGTGCTTGTCAAAATATTCAGTGACCACCCACTGTGCTCCATCTACGTTCATCTTACACCGGACAGGGCATTCCGTCTTGACAATGATACCTCTCTTTCGTTCCGGAACGACAAGCGCATCACCTTTGCCCTTCTTGTTTCTTCGTGCCTTGTAGCACCTCATCTCACCTCTGCTGTACTCGTTAGTTTTTTTAATTTTCCTATGGTATTCGGTGTTGACCGCAAACCCATGGAACTTTGCATATGTCTGGTAGAATTCCTTTGCATCTTCAAACGAATCAAATCTCTACCCAAGATACGGTGGCTAGGGTACCATGATTTCTGATTGCCCACCATCTTCATCCCCTTGTGCTTCATCATCGGTTTCATCATTCACTTCAGTATCGGTGGCTGTTTCATCTGCTTGAGTGTTGCTTGTGCTGGTGTGCACAGGTGTGCTTGTCGGTATTGCTGGCACGATTGCCATTTCCGACACTGACTCGGCATTGTTTGTGGCATGAGTGTTGGCTGGCTGGTGGAACGCGTCTTCCGTGCGCTCAGAGCTCCTCGCAGTAGATGTCCCCGCACCGCTGTTAATTGTAGTTGAAGGTCTTGCAATAAAAAATCAGGTACGAGCGTAAGATTTTGCTTGAATGTCATGTTTATCGTAACGGAGTACATCAACTGCATGTGATTTTGCATGACATCATTCACACAGCAAGCCGTGAATCTGCATATGGCCATGCATGGCAACTGTAATTCTCCAGTAATGGCAGCTACAGTCCAACCACATGGCAACTACCGTTGCCAACACATGGCAACCAGCGTCTTTTAGCATCAGAACTTGTAGCATATAGCAATGGCAGATATAGTCCAACACACATGGCAACTACTGTTGCCAACACATGGCAACCAACGTCTTTCAGCATCAGAACTTGCAGCATATAGCAATGGCAGATATAGTCCAACATACATGGCAACTACTGTTGCCAAACACATGGCAACCAGTATACTCTAGCATCAAAACTTGTACTCTAGGCTTGAGCCCAATACGCAAATGTGAACAATCATGAATGTTGCACACACTCTTATAGCAATTGGCAAATCCCAAAGACAATATACGACTCTTTGCACACGACCACTTGGTAGCATTTTTTGTTTGTTTTTTCCACCACCACCGTTACAAATCTACTTTTCTTCACATGCTATTCCCCACAAAAGCAAATGCAGTACTGTTTTCTGTTTTCACTTTTTTTACCTTGTTGTGCCGCATGTGTCGATCTTGTATGGTCTGTCATTCCAATTTGATGTGCTCTATCTGCAATAGCGCTTTCCTGCAACTGTGAAGCTTGCCATGAGATGTTTGCCGATGTGGTTCCACCGTAACAACCTGCGATCATGGTAGCAGTTGGTCATTGCATGGCAACTGTAGTTTGTTCAACATGGCACATGTAGTGGTTGTTTAGACATTGCAGTCACATTTGATTATACATGGCAACTGCAGTTGTCCAGGCATTGCAACTGCAGTTTGTCCAGCCATGGCAACTGAAGCTGTCCAGGCATGGCAACTTCAGCTATCATATATGTTCCTTTCTCCTAACTCACTGTCCACAACTTCACTTTCATGCACTCACCTATGTACGACGTTGATGGCAGGTACATGGTTGCCGCCTGATGCCACGTGCTGCATGAAGGTCCTACATTTTTTCCGATATAACTCGTGAGTCTTTTGCCATCCTTGCAAGTTTAATTTCATGTCCACAACAGTAAGTTTCTTTTTCGTATGCGTTACCTTGATTTGCCACATTAGCTAGCTGAAGTTGGTTGCCCCTACATTTGTCAGCGTTAGCGCCCTGTGACGAAATTTGCCATGCTGCCCCCCTGATTGTGGTTTGGTCATAAGAACCTGCTAAAAATAGATTGTAGGACATAAGTAGGATGACATCTTCATCGTCAATGGCAACTGTTTCTTCTTTGTTTATCATGCATCATACCGATGCCCGCGTAGTGCTCTAGTAGTGGCAGCAATGGCCCTGAAGAAATGAGTTGATTGTACTTTGCTGCATCCCAAGGTGGCGTTTCCGGCCTTTGAAAAAGCCAAGGATCAGTGCCATCTTCGTGATTCATTCTTCTGCTTTTTCTTTTCTGCCACTGTGCTTTTAGTCACTGCATGAACAAGAACACATCAACAATCCGCAAAAAGCGTTCTTGCTATTTGCACGTAGAAGATAACACGGCAATCTCATAACATTTCTTGCGTAGGCAACCAACACCTCATGGCAAGTAGGACATGCACATCCATTCTCTTTTCTGAATTCTGGATGCCATCTATCATTTTGAAGCGATGGCAACAGAAAATAAAATAGGATGGCAAGCAATAAGATAACATGGTGGCAACTACGGGCAACGATAGATGGCAACTGACGTTAGATACAAGTGGCAATTATTTTTCCTCCCTCCCCATGCCAAATTCCTCCTTTCTCTCCCTATTTATAGTGATTCCTACGCACGCTTCATTACCAACTACTCGCATCAAGCCAACCCAGAAGCTTGGCACAAGTCTAGCATAGTATATGACAGATCTGGCGTATGTTGGTGGGCAAATGCAAAGACACACAAATTCGTGGGGTGTTTGCCCTGATAGCGTGGATCCAATCGCCATCTTCGTGGGCAAATTTGCAATTTCAGATTTCTGGACAAAAGAAGGTTGAGAAACAGAAGGAGATCGGAGATCCACCTGTTTTAGCTCGTCGTCTTGGGAGAGCGGGGTTGGGGTGGGAGGGGGGTGGGGGGGTGGGATGGGTGGTTAGCGGTGGGAAGGCGCTAGGGATCTGCTCTGGTTGCCATGGCAACCAGAGAAGGAAGGCGACGGAGGTAGGGGATCGAGAGGTGCGAGACAATGGCGGCAGGGCGGACTGGGGATCGGAAGGAGCCCGGGACGGCTGGCGTGCTGGGTCATGCGGGCAGCGCGGTCGTTTGGCCCGGACGTGTGGGCGATTTTGCCACACACCAGACGTGCGGGTTGTGGCTGCGCGCGCCCGGACGCGGTCGTGCGGGCGGGTTCTTCTCCATGCCACACGAGGCGTGCGGCACAATCACCCGATACAGCACACGTGTGGCATTTATCGGTGTGCTTGGGAAAAAGGCCCAGCCCAACACTTCGTCACCCGGCGACAGGCGGCGGCGACCACCCCGGGGACTCCGATGGCGACGGAGAAGGCGCGGCAGCTCCTGGCCCGCCTCGCCGCCACCCCGGACGCCGCCGTTCCTAACCTCCCCTTCCTCCACCGCGCACTCCTCCTCCCTCTCCTCTCCGCTGCCTCCGCTGCCTCCGCCCTCCTCCGCCTCCCCGTCATCCTCTCCTCCTCTCCGCTACGCTCGCGACGGACCCTACCGGTCCCCGTCATCAGCGTAGGGAACCTCACCTGGGGCGGCAACGGAAAGACACCCATGGTCGACTTCCTGGCCCGCAGGTTTCACGCCATGGGCGTCTCGCCACTCATCCTAACAAGGGTAAACTCTTCCCAATGCTGCTTGCTTGCTTGTACTTCTTCACATTTATATTGTTTCTCATTCAACCATTTAGTTACGCAAACAAAAATTTCAGTATAAACGAGGGACTCTTCATCAGTCCTAAACTAACGTTTCACAACTTTCGCCTAGTTCATTTCCAATACTTCATTTACTAGTAAAATTGCACGTGCAGACGCACGTATCCGATTAATGCACCAAGAATAGGCTGTTTTACAAATAATAATGCGCACAAATATTTCAGGGGTAAATTATCATTTGTCGTAACATGTTTTCATCTAGAAGGGACGATTGTCAACTGTTCTTCGCGCTATTTCATACTCCCTCCGTTCCAAAATAGATGACCCAACTTTGTATAAAGTTAGTACAAAGTTGGGTCATCTATTTTGGAACGGAGGGAGTACTTTGTTAAAACACATTATTCGCTTGTTCATAACTTCCATGTTATACTAAATTCTAGTTAGATTCTCAGTACAGAGCCTTCAAAATCCATCTCTTTGTGTAGGAACTGATAACATTCGCTGGAACAGAGTTGCTAGCTGAAGATATTGTTAGAACATGTTCCACAGAATTTGTCTTGTGAGTATTGTTAGAACAACTATGTGACAATAAAGGCAGATAACATACTTGTTCAAGTAAACATCTGCAGTATATCCAAACCATTGTACAAATATGATAAATTATTCATGAGTCATCACATATGGGTGAAGTTTCTTCCAGCCTACAAAGCATACATAGGACAACACCATCAAGTATTCTCAAACTTCTTATGATACCTGTAGTATGACAACACATGTAGTATTAGAACACAGAGAGGAAACGTCCTCTGGGTGATGGTACACTTGCATATTATGTAGTGAGAATTCATAAAAATGTAAAGAAGACATATCTCTGCAGAATTCATGAAAATGTCTTTCATATGGTATCGTAGAACTTTTTGCTTTATTAATGTCTACAGGTGCACCTCGGATTAAAAAGATCAGAGTGCACAAAAATGACATATCACTGACTAAACGGGTGACTAAATCTCAAGCTCTCTGTAGAAGTGGAATGTGGAATTTGACCCAGAGTAGCTTTACATTGCAGAGACTATCAGTTAGTAAAGCACACTAAACATAAGTACTAAATGACTTGGGTCCAACAAACACCAACAGCATTTACTTGCTCCAAGAATGATGATAGATGTGAATTATGTGAAAGAGCACAGATAACCATGTAAAGTATATTGTCAATACATGAAACATCTTGCATTTTCTTAGAAAAGGACACACGAACTCTTATCATGTCAGGAAACCTTCAACCGACAACAGAAGTTTGTCGTAATACAGATTAATCCCAAGAGAAAATATACTAAAGAATAAATTTATCAGCATAACGCAAGGAAAATATTTTCAGACTTGCGTATATAGCAGCATTGAACATTATAATAAGAAAATGATCCAGAAGTTCAGATGGAGAGAAAAACACAGCGTTCTGGAGTGTAGACACCAAAAAGTATCTCCGAATGAAGTAGTACTTACTTTAGGCTCATTTCTGCAAGACTCAATAGGAGAAAACGGATATCGCGAATTTCTTCTATATGTGGCCTCTCTACAGATATAGTAAAGGCTTAGAAGGCATACAATGCCAATGATCTTAGGGAGTCCACAGAGTATTGGTAATAGTTTCCCATCAGTCTCAAAATACTGTATTAGAAACAAATAAAGTTCTGTTTGTACTTCGTAACTTGAATGTGCCCAAATATGTGGGTTCAGATAAATTTGTGAAAGAGCATATTTCAATAGAGCTTCGGACATACCTGAAAGAGCAGATAGTTAGTAATATACACAAGTCCAAGCAAGAGAGATATAGAGATCACCAAGTTTGTAAAAAAATTCAACCTGTACTTCAGTGCAGAAAGAATCTTAAAATTTAGTAGCTGCGGTGAAACAGATTTGAGCAAGAAATCTAAAATGTATGATGTATCAGAAGAGGAAGAAATACAGAGACACTGCCGACACAATAATTATGTCCTGCAGCAAGCACCGCGAGCATCACTTTGTACCGCCCGTGATGGTTGCCTTAAGCTTGCTCTTGTCAACACTATCAAGTACATAAGACACATTGAACAAAGTCCTATTATTGCTAGCCTGGAAGAAGACAAGAACGTAATATTCAATTCTCTGGTTCGAGTAATTGGTCAAAAGAAGATAACATGATGTTCAGAGGCTATTTCGTACCTCTGCGTTCAAGCCAAAAATCATCTTTGATGAAATACCATCCCTTGCATCCTAAATTCCCAAAGGATGAAAAACTGCAATTATGAAGGAATGATGACACAATTCTTAGGGTAGCAGCAATAACGAAACCTTTTGATATGTGGTAAAATAAGTAGTAAGAAAGAACATGTAATGTGCATGTGCCTCGACGACATTTTACAAAGTGTGGTACAATCTCTCTGTTTCATATGACAACAAATCTGTTCAGTTGTAAATATGGAGATGCTTTCAAGACACTCCATTGGCTCCATTTTCTTCAAATGCTTGGCAATAACCACCCAGGTTTATCCATTCCAACCTTAACCCCACATCCTGCAAGTGAACTACTTTATCAAGACAATGAAGAGTATTTTGAATTATAAGCAGCCATCTAGAGCTTGCGCTATTATAATTCTCTTACTTGAAAATGATCTATGCTTATCTATTTGTAGAAAGGAAGTAGAATAGCTTGTTTGATTAAAAATTGCATAGCACAATTTTTTTCCAATTCCAGAGTGTTATTTCTTGCAATCTTGAAAATGCTTCTATTGCACATTAACAACATTGAACAATTCGTCATAAAAACTGCAAAATTCAAAAGAGAACCGTTCGTTTCCAAACAATCCTACACTGAAAAAATGCACTCTATCGACTTGTTTCCAAACCATACAGGGTAACATGAACATTTCAATTAAAAAGTTACCACACCTTTCTCATTTGAAAATTTATCTCTTGATTCAATACCACCATCGAGGCACCCAGCATTTGTACCGAATACTTTTTAGTACCTATGAATAATGTAAACATAATCTTGCTAGAGAGTTTGAGGGCTTAGTGCAAGATCTCAAATTCCACAATACCTAGCCCTGAACCTAGTAAAGAGGGGACAAAGTAGGGCATGGCACACTGAGGACCTCCTCCCTCACACCACATGTACACTTTTAAAGAAACCCATGCATGTGAAATATAGAAGGGGCGTGTATGTTTTAAGGGCAGAACTGGCACCAGCAAGTTTGATTCAAGCTTGCTGAAAATGCGGCATGTCTTGCAAATAAACCATTGGGAGACTGGGATTAACCCGTCAATATTGGACGTGCAGAAAACGTTGTTTTGAATACATCACCAAAATATTTACAATGATTAAGCTATGCATCCGAGGCAATAGTCTTTGTCAGTGACACATTTTCAGCACTAAAACAATGGTTATTCCTTCCAACTATGCTTAATCTAGTGCCAATAATAGGCTTAACACATGCAATTTGCAGTCTCAGCAAGATCATCTCATAGCCACCAACACAATAAATATATTAGCTCAGTTCAGCTAGCTAGTAATTGTCCTTGCTACCATGATATTGCAATGCCTCCTAGTGTTCCCAATAAATATGAGCAGAATAAATCTACAAAGAATATCATAGGAACTTAGAAACCTGAGTGTTGTTGATGTCATGAGTTGTGGGAACATCTTGTGCTGACAGGGTAGTAGATAAGCACGTATATAATGAAAGTACAATCTAGGCTTGCATGTGTGTGAAAGCCTCTACAACAGGAAATGCCATCTAATGATTTAGACATGATCTGATTAAAGAAGCAAAGATTCAAAGTTAGCAGTTGATGCAAAATGTGCTGAAAAAGAAATTATTTGAGAGAAACTATTCAGCAATGAGCCTGATGCACCTTATTAGATGAAAAGAAACTACATCCTACCCTGGTAAATTTAAGAAGAGAGATATTGCTAAGCTCTGTAGATCTGACCAGAGATTGGAAAGTAATCAATTGCAGTAGCATTGCATAAGAGATAGTGCACTGATCTCTTCAGAAGCTTTCGTTCTTATTTACACCACCAGGATCTAACAATCTGGTCGGTAGCTGGTTTTGCATATGTGATATTTTCTCAATTGTTGAAACACAGCAATCTTGGTTCCTGGTTCAGTAGGTCAGTCTAAATAACCTGGCCATCAAGTCTCGACCAGTTTGTTTATAATCGTGGGATGATGAAACTTGCAACCTGCGGTTCAGCAAGGATAAAATTTGCTTTTTACTCAAAAAGATCAATTGTTTTTCATCTTCACTATTGTAGGAACAATGTTCCGAACTGAGGAGGTGGGGGTGGAGGGATTTGCATTATCATAATCTAAAGCATACATCGGTGTGGCAGCGGAATAATTGGAAGTCATGGATCTACGATAATACAAATCCACCTTCAGTACAATGTAGTCCACCAGAATGTAGTCCACCGTAGAAAGCCCAAACTTACTGAGGCAAATCGTCTAAAGGAAAATGAAACTCACCATGGGATGGACGTTCCTCACCATCTGCCGACCTACAGCGAGGGAGGAGTGAGTAGATGGCGGCGCGTTCGTACTTGTGGTGCACCTGACTCGGTGGCGAGCAGTTCCGTCAAGCACGATGATGAATGATACCGACTGCGGTGGTGACCATCTGGCTAGGACCGCGCACGACAGGCCAAGACATTGAAGCCCTCATCCACCTGACAACATAACAAATAAAGATTTCAGTTCAGTTGTCGATCTCGACAGGTGAGTATGACACTTGCATTAACACTTGAACAACAACTATTTGTTTAATGTAAGGAAAACACACTTTGCTTCTGTAACCATATCACTCAATACAGTCTACTGAAAGAAAAAACAAGCAAAACATACAGTAACTTCACAGCCGTAGCCATAAGAGATGTCACAGCATAACAAAATCTCCTCTTTAAGAAGCTTGTAAACTGTAATACGAATGCGCAACTGAGAGTAAATTAACTAAACGAACTTACCTTTGCCATGAAGGTTATGATAACAGTGGAAGCCGGGAACGGGATGACATTGGCGTGCGTGATGATTAGGTGTAGCTCCTCGACCTCGGCGAGCAGCCTGACAAGCACCCTCTTGCGTCCTCGCATTGGATCCCCACCATCACGTTGCTCTCCGAGATCCTCGCCTCGTCCTCGGCTACGGGAGGCGGCGAAGGGCGCGGCGGAGCGGCTCCTGCGGCGGCTCCCGTGGAGACCTGCGGCGACCTGCAGCGAAGGGCGCGGCCGCGGGAGAGGCGGTGAAGGGCGCGGCGGAGCAGCTCCCGCGGCTAACGGCTGTGTGCCGGCTGCGAGAGAAACGACGGTCGGTAGAGGAGGGGCGAGAGGTCGTGCTGTCGTGCCGGTAGCGGTTGTTTTTTTTTTTTGGAAC
>NC_057799.1:328270699-328290835 GCF_018294505.1 Triticum aestivum
GGCAGGTTAGCCATAGATGGATTGTGGTGGCTTAATGCCTGGTTTGCAGTGTTAAACACAGAAGGATTATGGGCCGTTAGATTTTGATGATGGATGGGTGTGATTGTTTGGATCTGCCCCCTCTCTTCCTTTTATAGGGGTAGTAGATATTTCTCGTGATGCTGCCTTTGAACAAATCAGTCATAAAATTCGGTGCTGTAGGGTTATGCGGGTGGCGATGAATCTAAGATGCTTCGGAGGCGCCTTGCTGATACTTCCACCAAGATTGGTGTTGGCGCAAACCGGGCTGCTGTGGGTTCTTCCATGTTGCAAAAGTATGGCCATGTCGATCCTTGTGATGCCTTCTGCCGGGAGAAGTTAGCGTGCAACCGGGTGGCAAGCGGTAAAAGTGCGAAAATTGGAGTCGCTATACTGGACGACGGAATGCAGGTATCAAGTATTTGTTTTTCTTTTCTTGTATAGACAACTTATATGGATCAATACATCAGTACCATGGAATCTTACTTGGAAAATAGCTAACACAGTGGCATCTTTTAAACTAATAATGGTCAAGCATAGCTGTTCCTTCAGGAAACACATGTTCTCATGTATGTATTCTCGGTTCTGTCTGTCGTTTCTTGTAGGCAGCACCGGAGCCTGCTTCGAGATGTGGAGATTGTGATGGTCAATGGGTTGACACCTTGGGGAAATACCCATTTCATTCCACGAGGACCCATGAGGGAACCGTTGAGCGCACTTACTCGAGCTGATATAGTGGTTATTCATCATGCGGATCTGGTAAACGATAGTCTCAGTAACTCAGACTTTCTTGTAACTTATTTGTGTTTCCTGTTTGAGTATTAAATGTTTAGCGGCTGATATTGTTCTTGACATGAGGCACTGAAAGTGTGATGTTGAAGTAAGCCAGCACAAATTTAAGCTGTCACATAAAAATGTATTTATAGCAAGCATGTGATTCTAAGTATTTAGAATTTAGAATTAAAATAATCCAAGGTGCTTTCTTAGTTTCCCTCATTGTGAACTGAAATTGCATCCGGAAAAGGTGGGGCTTAACCATTAGTGAATTCCACACTGCAAGAAATGAGAGATGTTGGTATCTCTTTTACCTCAAGCACATGAATAATCTCATAGGTTGTTCTCTGAACTACCATTTGCTATTACACAGGCTTGTGAAGCACAGCTGGAAACAATTGCACGTACAGTCCAGGATAGTGGCACAACATGTTCAGTGTTCTTTAGTAAATTGGCCCCATCACATATTTTTGAGGTTCATCAACCATTACAGAGACTATCTCTTAATGTGTTGGATGGCATTATTGTGCTATGTGTTTCTGCGATTGGCTGCCCAGATGCTTTCATACATACAGTCAGAGAGGTACTTTTTTCCCTCACACTTCCTTTGTCTAGACCCTTTTAGCTTGGTGTGTCTTATCTTGAAATGGAATGCTGCCTGTTGTAATCCTACTCATTTTGAGAAGACAGTGTAAGTGTTTATAGAGGTTCATTGCCGCTATGTTTTGCTGCTTATATATCATCAGACCTAATTAATGTTTCCTATGTGTATCACACCAACTCAAAACTGGATTTACAGATAACTTTATTAAGTTTTCATGTAAAGCCTTAAGATGTTCCTGTATGTTTTCCTTCATTCATGCTTAGCTGCCTACCTCACACTGTATCATAAGACTAAGGTGGTCAGCCAAATAAACAATACATAGTCAAGTCACCCCACATCTGTAGCCGATATATTAAAAAAAAAAATCTGTCAAAACGCAAAGCTTGCGTCTCGATGCATTGATAGAAAGAAAGTATATACAAGCCTGGAAATATGCTAAACAACCGACAACTCAAGACCTAGACAGGACCATGACCAAAGGTTGTTAGACACGTTACAACCAATGCCACCAAACTACCTCTGGCCTACATGCCCACTAGTCGGCCACACAAGCACACAGAACGCCGTAACCCACCAGGACCCCGAGATGAGATGAGAAGAGAGAGTCCGATTCTCTGTAAAAGAGGGCAGAACTGGGCTGCTCTCGCTTTGGATAGAGTCAATGGCGCTGCAGACCGCTGGACTCGCCTGGGAACTGCCACTGGCGCCCAGAATGCTGTACCACCACACCTCGCCACACCCCCTGCCAGTCAAAACATACGCCCAAGTGCCTCTGTGCCACCAAAGCGCCACATCACCGGATCCTCAGCATACCACTTCTCATGCCACCCAAGTTACCCGTGCTGGCACGATGCCGACACTAGTATCAAGTGCCAATGCATGTGCCGTCAACCCACGCGCCAATTGAGGGTCAACCTCCAAGAACAACGCCTCCAGGGAGGTAACAACATCGATGACACTGCCATGGTCTGATTCAGCTCGGCAAAGTCGGATCTAGGTTTTCACCCGGAGGCCTAGACTACAAAAGGTGGGGATAAATTGGGGCTCCTCGACAATGCCACTAAGGAGGAAACGTTGTCACAAGGCGCCGCCTTTGCAGGCACTGACAAGGTCGGGCCGGGCTTTCGTCCGGAGCCGCACGACCACCGCTCATGCCAAAGGTTGTAATCCCGCAAAGGCACTTCCTCAAAAACCTAACATTACCCGCAATTATGCTAGCCTGGAAACCTAGTTCATCTGCCACCCTGCCAACAGAGGCCACCACACACAGCACATTAGGACCAACAAGGGCTGACCATGGCGCCAACCCAAGGAGCTGGCCTGAGGCCCAGGGGCCTGTGCATTAGGCGACCCAGACCACAGCAAGGACACCCAGGTCTGTTGTGATAATGCCGGAGCACACAACATCAACCCTAGGCTAGAGCTCGGCAAAGGATGCCAATTACATACCGCAGGGTGTCGTCGGACGGGAACCAAGACGCGTGCACAACAGATCAACCCTCGTGCGACCAGCCACAAGGGACCAATTGGACCCACCAGGGCTGGTCCTGAGATTTCAGGGGGCTGGGGCGAATCTAGAATGCGGGGCCCTTAGTATAAACGTCTAAATTACAATCAACGCATGTAGATATAATTTTTGACCCCAAAAAATAAGTGCATCCAAAATCATATGCATATCAAATAATGTATACATATTACCTTCAGTTTTTCTACATTCTGTGATGCAAAATCACTAACGATAGTATCAATATCAATCTCATCCAACAATTTCTTCTCAATGCATAAAGTTGCCAAGCCATTTAACCTCTCTTGTGACATTGCAGATCTCAGGTATTATTTCAACACTTTCAACTTTGAGAAGCTTCTTTCAGCTGATGCCCACAGTCATTGTAAGTAAAATCTACTCCCTCTGTCCCATAATATAAGAACGTTTTTGACACTACACTAGTGTCAAAAACGTTCTTATATTATGGGACGGAGGGAGTAATAGGTAATAAAATATTAGGATAACAATCTGCTTCTGGCAAACTCAAAACTCTCCATAGCAGGCATTGGTCTATTGGGCAAATTCAACTGCATAACACTTAACTCATAAATTAGATCATTTAACTCAGAATCAGATGAACCATTTGAAGAGATAGACTTGCAAGCTTAGTGCAACTATCTTTTAGTTCATAACGGTCCAATAACTTCAAGGCCGTTGAACTCATTAAAAATCCAAATATATTTTTGAATCATTAGAGTTCTTCAAATATGCTTTTCAATGAATTGGTTGCCACATCAACCATAACAAAAAAAAAACTTCAAAAGCCTTCTGAGCTTGCAAGATTGCTTCATCGCAGTCAGTTTAATCAAATTGCCTCTTCCTTGGAGCATGGCGCTTTACTAGAAATGATGACTCTACACCCGTTTTAGATGCGATTTCTTTGGCAATGATCACACCAGAAGCAAACCCTTCATTTCTGTAAGTGCCAAAGTAATTCCTCATACCTTCTATTTGTGTTAAGGCAGACTCAATGCACATGGATATTGATTGCAACTTCCTGCTCACTATATTTACAACAAATAGAATGTCATTCCAAATGACCCTAGCCTTGGGTTTGGTACCACTATCTTCACTTAACTCAAGCAAAGCTGATCATTGCCAAAGAAATCACATCTAAATGGGTGTAGAGCTATAATTTCCAGTAAAACATCGTGCTCCTAGGAAGTGGCAATTTGATGAAAGTGACTGCGATGAAGCAATCTTGCTAGCCGAGAAGGCTTTTGAAGTTAAATATTGTTTGGTTATGGTTGATGTGGCAACCAATTCATTGAATAACAGATTTAAAGAACTCCAATCATTCAAAAAGTATATTTGGATTTTTAATGAATTCAACGGCCTCGAAGTTAGTGGACTGTTATGAACTAAAAGACAATTGCGCTAAATTTGCAAGTTATTTCTCTCCAGATGATTCATCTAATGTCGGGTTAAATGATCTAATTTTTGAGTTAAGTGTTATGCACTTGACTTTGCTCAATAGACCAATGTCTGCGATGTGGATTTTTGAGTTTGTCAGAGAAGCAGATTGTTATCCTAATATTTCTATTGCCTATCGGATTTTATTTACTATGACTGACTGTATAGCATCAGCTGAAAGAAGCTTTTGAAAGTTGAAATTGTTGAAAAACTACCTGAGATCTGCAATGTTAAATGGCTTGGTAACTTAATGCACTGAGAAGAAATTGTTAGATGAGATTGATATTGATACTATATTAGTTGCATCTTGAATTTTAGAAGAAAATTTCAAGGTAATATGTGTAAATTTCTTTGTATGCATATTGATTTTGGATGCACCTATTTTTTGGCGGTAAAAAAAATCATGTCTACTAAGGGCCCCGGATTCTAGTTTCCCCCGGGCCCCTGAAATCTCAGGACCGGCTCTGAGTGTGTACTGCAGCAAGACGCGCCCTCCGGTGATGCGAGGGGAGGGGGCAAGAAAGGTGGTGGTGGTGTGGAGGCACTAGGGTTCCAACTTGCCTGATGTATTTCAATCGTTTGCTCTGACTAATCTTTGATGCTTTTACTATAATGGAGTCACACCCATACTGTAATAGTGTGCTATCCTGCTACTAGGAAATCATGCAAATAATCCTTTACTTATTGGTTGCTGTAGATTGGTCCACTTAATGTTGATAGGTTGGATTTCAGTGATCATCATTTCTTCAATGATTATGTAAGTGTCTGCTACCTCTCTTCATGTTCTTTCCGTGGTCGCTGCTAGTTAGGAGCTCCACATCAGCAAATCAAATCAAGTTACATGTACTTCCAGAATGACATACGCATGTCCAGCTGTACATGTTACCTGGCTTGGCAATGGGACTGTAATATGTACTATTTCTGAAAGTGAAGCAAGAAATTGCTCCCATTTTTGGCTGAAACAGTAGTCTAGCTGTTGCAATACTGCATTTGTAATATATATTTTCTTAATACTAGCTTCTCTTTGTCATTCATTGCATGGTGATTGGTTTTCTCTCCTTGTTTACCTACTATAGGACCTAGAATTAATTCAAGAAAGAGTGAGGCAGCTTGTCGATCAACATAACAAACAGACCGTAGTCTTAGTTACTGAGAAGGTATTGCCATCTTAGAATTCCCTGCGTACAATTTTTTGGGATAATCCATTTGACTGCTTATTCCGTGTGTTCTTCTCCCTATTTCTCTGTCAGGATTACGACCGTGATCCAGATTTCCTTAGAATGTTGGGCCTGAAGGTTTGGGTTCTGTCTTCTTCTTTGCAAATTATGCCCCTCAAGGAACAAGGAGAAGATGAATTGCTGAGGAAATTAAAAGACATTATCACAGCAACTAGGCATGTGGTCCAGCCATGAGTTGCTGATGATCTGGTTATATCGGCTGGGCATATCTTGAAGCAAAAACAGTTTTCCATTGGTCCTGTTAATTCCGTATAATCTTATATCAGATTTATCTTGTTAATTCAAATCCTGTTTCAGCGTTTTGGAACATGCAGTATTTTAGTTTTTTTTTTCAACTGGGTCAGTGGTCTGAGCCTCCAGTTAACTTGAACTGGATCTAACAAGATAATGAGGAGGGGATTCCCGTCTATTGTTCATGTGTTGCTTTCGGTTTCAGTTTCTTTTGGAAAAAGTTGTTAGGTAAATATATCCATCAATACTCTGATATATTACAATGCTCACTTAGTCGTGTTGACATTCTGGTTATTACAATGCTCCTATTCTAACCTACACACTACTACATTCCAAGGTACGTGCACCTACTAATTACTAGTCATCTGTTGGTAAGAATTTCTATGACGTGCATTGCTTTATGTGCCAGTAGAGCCGCAGAGCGGACAAATGAGGCATATCCTTGCGTGTTTTATCACTGGAGAGATGGGTGCATTTCTCCCCTCAATGCTTTGGGTTATCTGAATAAAAAGTTCAGACTACTTCTATTTCTTCGTTGCACTTTTTTTTGGTTTCCAATCCAAATAATTTTCAAGTGTCTGTCAAGTCTTTCAGTTAGCATAAATTTCGCACAGCACAGTTTATTCCAGGGAAGTGTAGGTATATATATTGCGTGTCACTTTGGAAGATATTTTTTTAAATCGTGGGCTTCTTGACCATGTAATGTATACTTGTATAGCACTTATATACTCAAATTACCCAGCTCACCAGTCATGGAATTGTAAGGCAAGGACAGAAGCATCCTGGTTACTTACACTAGGAATTAAATCAAGAGAACAAAAGGAGTGCCTGTCTCCTAAAGTCAAATAAATGTGGGCATGTAGCATTGTGCATGGATTAGCGGTAATTGGTTAATTAGCTACCCATGCATTAGGTCTTTACCTAACTAATAATGAAAGAGGAGAGGAAGGACACTGCACATGTACTAGACATAAAAGACGATACTGTTCTGCTGGCAGGAGAGCTAGCTAGAGACGTGTGGCCGGCTGGCTGTATCAGTATGTGCTACATAGTATAACTTAGTTCATAAATATTGAAGTTCATTGGTACTGCTTTACTGTAGAATTGTACATGTAGGTGCAGATTCATAGCAGTACATGTAGGCACGTGCATATACTAATTACCACCTCTTGATAAGAAATTATTTGATGTGCATAGCATCATCTATATACTCAATTCTACCTCCGTCCGAAAATACTTGTCATCAAAATGGATGAAAAGGGATGTATCTAGAACTAAAATACGTCTAGATACATCTTCTTTTATCCATTTTGATGACAAGTATTTCCGGACGGAGGGAGTATAAGCTAACTAGTTACACAAGGAATCAGATTAACTGAACAAAACGAATGATTCTCTTCTAATGGTGGCAGCTAGAGGTATGCATAGCATTATGCATTGATTGACTAGCAGCAATTAGTTAATTAGCTCCCCATGCACTAGGGTTTTACCTAACCAATAATGAAACAAGGAAGGAATGACACACATAAAACAATACTCTGCCGGGCGGGAAGCTAGCAGCTAGACGCTGTAAGTGAGCATGTGCAGATAGAAGTATATCTGTACTGCTGCACTGTGCAATTGTACATATGGGTACTCAGCGCTAGCAGGTTGCAGATTCACAGCGGGACGTGCATGCTTGAATTATTCCATCGGCCTTGCATATGCTGATTTGCATGTGCTGCTTCTTATTATAGTTCCTGTACATGCTACCTCCGGGCCGGAATATGTGTCAGCAGTGGCATATATTGCGAGTGGGTGTAGTATTAGTATATCTGCATGTCAGCATCTACACCGCCCGCTTGGTCTTTGCTTTAACATGTGCACTTCACCACTTATGCTTTAATTTTTACCCATAGGTACATTTCCTCATTTCACACCATTATTCCTTACATGCAAGCACTGCATATATTTGTTATGGAATAATAATAATTATTATGTGCTAATTGGCCTAGTAGTAAATAATCACTTCCTGTTTATCAACCTAATCTTGACATGCTAGTATAATATACGAGAGACATATTCTCTCTCTTTTCTGCAATGCTTGTACCCTACATATATAGGAGTGTGTGTACAAGACAAGATTAGATCATCACTTTGCCCTATCTACTGTCTGCTTGTGACCTGACTTGAAAGAAGAAGCAACCTTGTTCATGGTTGACGAGGAAAACTCCAATGCATGGCAGACTATAGGTGAGGCATCACGAGGCAAACATGAAATGAATATTAGAGATTTGGTTCTAGCGCTGTGGAATATGATCACATAGATTAGCTAAGATCTTAATTTATGAACTATACATGGTAGATTGGTAGTGAAATATATAGCTATATATGTCCTCTTTCGCAGACAAGGCTATTTATTGCCTATATCGTTTGAAGAATATTTTTTTGAAAAATAATTTGTTGAAGAAACGTTAACAGATAATTAGTTTGGAACACCGATTTGATGTTTTGTCAATTAAGTTGAGTTTCTGCTTCACATTTTGTACACAAAAATCTCTAACAGCTCTTTGTTTCCTGATCAAACATCATGCACTAGGTTACAACTACGAATGATCCATGGAAGCACAAACTTCTCCAAGAAATCAACATTGAGAATTGACAAAATCACATGTATTGATAAGACTGCCCAATTAAGCAAATCACCTGAGATATCAAACATGGGAATCATAGAAGAAACTCTCCAAGTAATCCGAGCATAATCAAATTAAACACTTGATAGGAGGTACAAATTGTAACATGATTTGATTTGAGCTTTTGCAGAGTTCGATCGACATACATATATACACACATATGTAGAGAAACAAGCCTTTGGATTCGGATAAATTGACTAAGGGCAATCAAAAAGAATTAAGCACAAAGGAAATAGAGGCCGAGGGGGAAAAGAAGAACTGAAGCATGAACACCCACGCACACGATCGAGTTGGAAGTGCAAAATTAGAAGATTAAATCATGCAACTTTGGGAGCAGCAGCTAGCTAGTCCCAAGCCTAAGCTCTAGATCCACTTCTTGCCGGCCTACTCCAAGAAGGAGAGGGCTAGGGCTTGGGGCTGCTTTGGGTACCTTTGTATCACCGTCGTCAGCTCCTTGCATTCCCTCTCTTTCACTTGATGCTGGTGAACGCCGCAGGAAGAACGGCAGCGCCACCGCTGGAGGCTGATCGACGACACGCCTGCGCTTCCTCCTTTCCCCCTCATCGCCGCTTTCCGAGGCTTCCTCAGCAGGCATGGAGATGAACACCTTGTTCCTGCTCTCTTTGATGATGCTGGATATATAGGAAGGAGAGGTAGTAGAGGGGCCTATCATGCTGGCCTGCTGATCCTGTGGAGATTTAGGGCGCACTGCCGCCCTATACTGCATCCCTGGCTGAAGGTGCTCATGATGATCATGAGGGCTTGTGGGCTGGGGCTGTGCTTGATGGTCTGGCGGGGAGGCGCACTGCCGGAGACGAGCTCGGTCGCGGCGGTGCACGTTCATGTGGCCGCCGAGCGCCTGAGCAGACCGGAACTCTCGGCGGCAGAAGGTGCAGGTGTAGGAGCGCGGCGGCCACACGCAGCCGGCACCAAGGTGGCCCGCGGCGTCCCGCGCGAACGCCTGCTCCTCCCAAGACGGCTCAGCTGCTGACGCCGGCGCCGGGCAGGGAGCAGCTGTACTACTGGTAGTGGCGGCGCCCCACATACCCCAGTAGTAGTTGGCAGCCATCTGCTAGGTAGATGGATCGCGGTTGCGGTGGAGTTCATGCCATGGGTTGGTTTGATCGAGCTCTGCACTTGTTGGTTGGTACCAGTACTAGATGGCTAGCTACCTATAGCTAGTAGCCGAACTAGCAGTAGTGCTTGCCAAGTTAAGATGTAGGAAGATGGCCGCTGTGTTTTTGTTGTTTGCGTTTATATGTACATGTACCACATGAGTAGTACTTGAGCATAGCTAGCTGGGAGATGAATAGCATGTTTGATGTGAGATACACTTCCTCTACCTAGTTAGTTTACAGTGCTTTTGTCTGTTTACCACTAGCTAATACTATCTGGTTTAGTATATTGTAAAATCCCAGACTTTTATGATATAAATTCATCTAATTAATTGAAGATATCAATACTTAATGTTTTAAAAGTTTCAGCAGACATATTCATAACGATAGATTTCTTTCAACTCCAGTGGATGCAAACATAACCTAATTGTAATGTGTTCTGTTTACACAATACTTTCAGCTGCTAGGTAATGAGAAACATGACTAATGTTTGGAACATGCATTATCAACCTTTAATTTGGATTCGGTCTCAGTTTGCCTAATAATTGCCCAATCTTTTTTTTTAATAATTTCTTACTTTTGTAGATCATATAATCTACATATAATGTAGTCAGACTCTCCGGTCGAAAGAAATAAAGAAACTTATGTACTACTCTATGTTAGGTTCATTTATCTATCACGAGCTAACATATGTTCGTTTTGTTTGAAAAGGAAGGGCAAGCTTCCTGGCCTCGTCCCCAGTTAACATATGTTAATGCTCCAGTAAAAAATGAAATATGATTATATGCTCAGTAATAATTTATGTTTGGAGAAACACGGTACAAACGCAGATGCTCACATACATCCACGCACGCTCACCCTATGAACACGGGCACACACTCCCTATCCCTATGAGCACCTTCGAGGGATCGAGCTGATAGATCTTGAGATTGACGAAGTCACCACAAACACCTCGTAGTTGACGAGCACACCATACCCATTGAAAGAATAGCGCAGGACAACATGAAATAAATTCAAAAAATATGCGAGCACCTGTGCCGAGTTTAGGACTTGAACCGAGTAGGTTGGTTCCATCATAGGGAAGCTAATCATCTAAACTAAAGCTTAGTTCACACCCAGTGGTAATTTACATGTAAATAGTGTCATGATGTACTTATAAATATAAACATTGAAAATGTAATGCGGATACTGCTCTCATTTACTAGTGATCGAATGAGAACATATGTGATTGCCATGTGAGAAATTGTCTTGTGTTCTGCTACGAATGGACTATGTATCTTGTGATTGTTCTGTTCTTGCTTGTTTCCTGTCTCTCAACTTACATCCATTCGGGTTTGTGAAACCCATGCGTCAGAATTTTGCAGAGTAGCGTGTTGGGAGCGTTTGTCGGTCTGTATTTGTTGTTGTGTGGTTTCATGGGTTGGGAGTAGTCCCTTGTCTTGTAGGGTTGTTGTTTGATTGCATTTCATAGCCAAGTTTGTAACGGTTTTCAGCCATTTTTCTGTAAATTAACTGAGAAACTACTTTATGCTTAATTATAATAAAAAATGTAAAAAATCTTTTTGCCTCCATTTTGAAAACAAAATGTCAATACAAAACATCTAATGATCGACCTTCTAGGTTGCTGATATCATGTACAACAGTCGGTAGGCATCCTTCTGTTTTATGGAAAATCCGATATGATTAAGACTAACGAGCCATATGTGATAAGGGTCTAGCATGCGGCTTGAGCCCTATGCGATATTCGTTTATCACATACCACTATTAAGAGCAACTCTAGCAGACCCCGCATCCCGCCTCGACCCACAAAATAACCGCAAAAATGCGGGTCGGGGCGGGAAAAGCTGCCCGATTAGACCCCGCATCCCGCCCCGGCCCGCAAATTTTTTTAAGGGGCGCGGCAAAATCTCGGCCCCAACCCGTGAATACGCGGGTTTCCCCCTCGCCGTTGCGGTGCCCTGCATATAAGCAGAAGAGGTTGATGGGGGACATTTTAGCCCGCGCTTTCCCCACCAACCACCTTCCCTCTCCCCCTTGCGCCGCCGCCGGGCTGCCGCCCAAGATTCTGGCGAAAGCAGCCGGCAGGAGCACGCCGAAAGGCCGCCTCCCCTCTCCCCCCCTGCGTCGGTGGGCCGCCGGATTTGCAGATTTGCGGCACTTCATCGCGGGTCGCCGGATTTGGCTTTTCCGGCCGCTGGTGGCTGCGCCAAGCGATGGAGTGGTCGGGGAGCCTCCCCCGCAACCCCGGCAAGGGCGCATCGCCGCATGCAGGTACGGGTTCGTCCTCCCGCCGCCGCCGACGGTTTGCGGGCATGGATTCATCCGGCCGTCCACCGGGCTCGGCGCTCGCGCAGCGGCTTTGTGGCTCGCCGATGCCGCTCATACAGTGCGACGACTGCACGTTGACAATGCTGCGGCTAACTTCGGGCATGCCGAAGCACCCCGGATGGGTGTTCTTCAAATGCGAAAACGACGGGGTACGTGCAATTGCAGTAGCTCATTTTGATAGCTCATTCTTTGGTTCAATTGCGGTAGCTCATTTCGAACATGCTCATTCTTTTGTGTAGGAAGATGGATGCTCATTTTGGTTTTTGAAAGGCCAATACATTGATTTATTGACAGAAAGAAACTTAATAGATGTCGGTGCACTCCTTAGTAGAATCAAAGGCAATGATGCGGCTGCATGTGCAACTAGAGGGGAAGCAACGTCTACTTCTTTCGAACCAAAGATGAAGAAAGAAGAATGCAAAATCAAGAATCCGCAGATAAACAATGAATGCATGGAGAAGATATTAGTCCAACTTGTGGGAGCAGTTATGGAAGTTGGAAATATTCTACAATGCATACTTGTGGTTCTTGTTTTCTTCGGTCTTGCTATTCTAGCAAAGATTTGGTGATGTCTTATGTATCCAATGTTGTTGAAAAAGCAAAGAAATGCATTCTGCTAGATCAAATTAAGGTGCAAATTTAGGTTTTCCGGGCCGGGAGGAGCTGCATCAGATCAGACCCCACAAAGCCGACCCGTAAAAAAGCATATTGCGAATATCGTTTTTTACGGGTCCGTTATGCGGGGTTTGCAACTGCGGCCGTCCGCGCCAGCCCGCAAAGGCGTTTTTCTGCGGACTGCAAACACGTTTTGCGGGCCGGCCGGATACGGGGCCTGCTAGAGTTGTTCTAAGCCATCCAAGTTGATAGAGTGCCACTACAGGCTCACCATCATAGATAGATAAAAAATCATCTGAAGGGCATCTACAATTGTTGATAAGACAATCTTTTCTTATGCAATACATGTCATCTAGAGAAGAGAAAATACATGCTATACAAGTATTATCTTCGATGACTGATGTTTGCATGCTCCTAAAATTCTGAAATAAATAAAATCAAAATAGAGAAATAACAAATGTCATCTTAGCTATAAGAGAAGACAAACCTATTGTTTTTCTATTTTCTCTCTTCCAACTCAGTAATTATCCCGTGTAGCATTGCTAATATTAACACCATTGTATGTACAATGTTGATATGTAGCTAGACCTTTGCACACACCCAAAGTTTTCTTCATACTTTCTCTACAAATGCTAATTACTTGGTAACTAGGGTTGTTGGATTATCCATGTCTTTTTTTTCCTGCAAGAGGATTATCCATGTCTTTAATTGCATTAAATAAACTTTAGCCGCGGTAGTGCTTTAGTTTACTTAATCATCTCATTTAGTGTCTAGTTAATTAGTCAAAGTAGTTGATTTAATTGTTGGCGACTTCTTTGTGCTTGTAACCTTGGCTTACTCAAGAGAAAAGTTATACTCCCTGCAATCCATATTACTTACTTGTCACTGCTTAGTAGTATAAAATTGTACCAAAGCAGTGATGAGTAATATGGATGGGAAGGAGTAATTAACTCTAGTGTAGCTGGAGTGGCCAGTCGCCTCTCCGTACATGGAAATGACCCAGTCAGTCTATCTGTCAAACTTGTTGAATGGTGAGTTTGACTACCGTATCTTAGTTTCAATTTGACGACTAAATGAATTAACAAATCAATTATCCTGGCTGGCCGGCACATATGCAACGACACAGCTGACAGTACGCATGTACTACCACCACTACTAAGCAACAACGAAGAAAAGCATAATGATGCACTGGGTAGTACTAAACATGCGTTAACTTGCACTACTCAACCACCACTTTTTGGCCCTAAATTTGTCTTTCCTCTTGTTCCATCGATGGATGCATCCATTATTTATGCCCAAGTGACGTCACTGATCGATTGCAACTCTCCGACCAGTCCATATATCCAGATAGATTAGTCTCTCGTATCATAATAAAGTTGATGCTTGTGTGATTCCCTTTGCATGCCTTGTCCCCTTTAGTTTCTCACTATCACTATTCTCTACTCACGCTGCGTGCAGCCACTCTTTATGCGATGATTGCTTGGTCATTTCGTCAATAAAATCAGAGAAGTATGCCTTTTCTTTTTTGTTTACAAAAATGATGTAGCCTTAATTTACGTGTGTGCAAAATGGTCACATGGTAAGAGAGAAAAGGTAAATATAATTATTGTGTGGTCATCTGATGTATATGTAGTAGCAATTCGTTCTTGATCTAATTCTGTAACATAGTACTACAGGTTATACCAGAGAGCACGCCGGCCAAGGGCGATGAGATCCTGAATAATAGGATCGGTCTACATAGAAAATACAGTTACAACAGACGGTACGATGTACAAGTTCTAACACCCCCTCAGTCGGAACTCCGTGTAGAAGGATGTTCAGGTTGGACCTGAAATCAGTGAACACTTGTGACCGCAACCCTTTGGTAATATGTCCGCAAACTGAGAACTCGAGGGAACATGTAGAACACGAGCTTCACTGAGGGCCACCCGATCACGAACAAAGTGCAAATCGATCTCAATGTGTTTTGTGCGCTGGTGTTGAACCGGGTTGTACGCAAGGTAGGGTGCACTAATGTTATCACAATACACAACAGTAGCACGCGTGGGTGGAAGCTTGAGTGCATGGAGTAGTTGCCGCAACGAGCATGACTCAACAAACACAATTTGCAACACCTCCATACTCAGCTTTGGCACTGGATCTTGAGATAGTGGGTTGCCTCTTTGATGACCAGGAAATGAGCACTAGTAGGAAAAGGGGCTTTTACCCTGGTTTGTAAGGGCCTTTTGTCCCGGTTTTCGAACCGGAACTAAAGGGTCGTTACTAAAGCCCTAACCCTTTAGTCCCGGTTCTTACATGAACCGGGACAGAAGGTCCTCCACGTGGCCGCTGCTGCCAGCCCAGGCAGGGGGGCCTTTGGTCCCGGTTGGTTTGTCCCGGTTGGTGTCACCAACCGGGACCAATAGGCATCCACGCGTCAGCATTTCAGGGGCTGGGGTTTTTGTTTTTTTTTGAAAGGGGGGAGGGGGGTTGGGGGGTTTTGGGGGGTTAATTTAGGTGTTTTATATATTGTGTTAGCTAGCTAATTAATAGAGAGAAGTGTCCTCTCTTATCTCCGTGCTTGGTCGACGCTACGTACTATATACGTATGGAGAGGACTAGACACGCTAGCTAGTAATCAAATGAAGGAAACAGAAGATCGTCATGAACATATGCATACAGAGAGAAGTGATATCGACCACCTCTCCTTCTCCGAGAGATTGGTCGAACAACAAGTTCTCGTATATCTATCCGACACTACCGGCTACATATATACAATAATTATCTCTTACAATACAATCTCCTAATTAAATTGTAAGAACACAGGGTCCACATAGTATTCTCCGTTTTCAGCGATCACGTGGTCAAGGAAGAATGCCGCCAATTCCTCTTGAATTGCTCGCATACGATCTGGTGCTAGGAGTTCATCCCGCTTCCGAAACATCTAATTTGAACAAGGGGGTCAATACATATATATATATATATATATATATATATATATATATATATGAATAAATGAAACTCAACACAAATGATGGTAATAAAATAAAATTGTGAATATTATTGCTTACGCACTTCATATTGTTCGTCAGAGTAGCCCCGCTCACAGGTCGTGTAGCGGATGGACTCGCAAACGTAGTATCCACAGTAATTATTCCCGGGTTCCTGCCACAACCACTTTACAAGAAAGTGAGGTCAATCAAACTGATAAGCAAGCATGCTAAATGGTATTGATGAAACTAGCGCTTGAATCACTAGGAGATGCGCGGGACATGCTACTATAGTACTTACTTTCGGGTGTTTAAATTGCAGCTTCTTCGGCAGTCCCGGAGCTTTTGTGGTGAATTTTCTCCAAACCCTGCGAGACAAAGAAAACAATTACTTGATATCAGGAAATGAACAAAGTTGTTTTATGGTGGATAATGATCGATTTAACTTACTTCTCGAGCATTTGAGTCATGTTCGCATAGTCCTGGGAATCTTTTCGTCTCGAGTCTAAGACGGTTACTACTCCTTGCTCAAGCTTAATCTTTAGGAGAATATAGTGGAAGCTGCGCATGCATGCATAAGTCATCAATTACATTACCATAACCTGGACTAATAAGGGAAACCGAATATGCACAAGACAGTAACACTCGCTTGAAGTTGTAAGGAAAGAGTATTATATCTTTGTTTTGATTTAATACCAACGATCGTAGCAAGTTGGCCTCGGCTTCTTTGGCATGTTTTTCAACCGTATATGCATCTATGAGATTTGTGTTAATGAACCCAATATCACCGATTTGTCTTTTCTTCAATTCGGCGATCTTCAATCTGCATAATATAGCGAGGATAA
Source organism: Triticum aestivum (assembly GCF_018294505.1). NCBI lineage: Eukaryota > Viridiplantae > Streptophyta > Magnoliopsida > Poales > Poaceae > Triticum > Triticum aestivum. The sequence continues at coordinate 328,287,068 of NC_057799.1, forward strand.
TTATAAATACATGCAATGAAAGAGCTGACCTATATAGAGAGACTTAATGACAGAAGTAGTACTACTTACAGACAGTAGCAAGTGATCGTGGTTTTATCGAGGGCCTTTTGATTGTAAAACTGGAAGAAATCCTCAAATGGAACATTCAGCAGTTCAATTCCAACGAGGTCATGCTCCGGTTTAACTCTCAGCGTCAAAGTATTCATCCCATCAGACTCTCTGCAGGTTTTCATGTACCAATCATGTAATCTTCGCATCATCGTTGTTAGAGATCTTTCATCTTTGACGAGAGGCTTCCCGTAATGGTATTTGTGTTCGTCCACCTCCATGATTTCATAATGTACATCGTCGGGCAGGTAATCTCCAAGATTGCTATAACCGGCCACCATCCTCGGATCATTAGCGACGATGTCTTTTGACACCTTGAGCGGGGGGCACGATTGGTTCGCTTGTTCGCCGAGCTGGGCAATTTTTTCCCAGCTCGTCGTTCTTTTAACCCTTGATCACTGACAGTACTTCCCGACCGCTCCGCTTCGGCATATGTCTTTGCAAGAATGCGCTCATAGTTGCCTCTCGGCGGAGACTTTGGTGGTTTTGTCAGGGCAGCCAGAGTGCGCTTTGCTTTCACCGGATCTACCTTCTCCTCCGGAGGTGGATGTTTCTTTGCTTTCACCCCTTCAAAGAAGTTTGTCACTTCGGCTCGCACGATCTTCCTGGTTTCCTCCTCGGTCCTCTCGTATGGTAACTTCTCTGGAGTCTTCAGAGAAGGACCGAATCTGTATTGCCTCCCGCCTCTGCAGCTGTACTGCTAGACGCCGGCAGAGCAGACGGAGCGGCTGCGGCTGTCTTCTTTCCTTGCTTACGAGGCGGAGCAGAAGGACTACGACGCGCCGGAGCAGCCGGAGCGGCGGCGGGTCTCTTCCGCCCTTGCTGATGAGGCGGAGAAGGAGGAGGCTGGCTGCTCTGGCGCGCCGGCGCAGGCGGAGAAGGAGGCGGAGTGCCGCCACGCGCCGGAGAAGGAGGCTGAGTGCCCTGATCACTCGCCGGAGGAGGAGGCGGAGTGCCGCCACGCGCCGGAAAAGGAGGATGAGTGCCCTGATCACTCGCCGGAGGAGGAGGCGGAGTGCCCTTACTCGCCGGAGCCGTCCAGTTCGGAAGGTTGATGAGCTCCTTCCGCCATAGGCACGGAGTCTTCAGAGCTAAACCCAGCCGAGTCTCCCCTTCACCGGTAGGGTGGTCAAGCTGGAGGTCCTCAAATCCCTCCGTTATTTCATCCACCATCACCCTAGCATATCCTTCTGGAATCGGCCGGCAGTGGTAGGTTGCGCCGGGTTCAGGAGGTAAAACAGAGCCAATAACCGCCTTGACTTTGAAGTTCTGCCATTGCGCCATAAGGTGGCAATGTTGAGACTCCGTGATAGCATCCATGGGGTAGCTAGCAGGAGCCGTCAAGACATGCTCCAGCTGAAGCAGCTCGGTGGAAGCCACGCTGCTTCTCCACTGAGATGGCGGGGTAGTTTCGGCATGTCGATTGCCGTCTCGTTCCTCTAGCGCTTGAACCCTTTCGTGCAGCTTCTGAATTTGGGTATGCTCCATTTTTTTCCTCTTCTCCTGGCTTTTGTAACCGCCTGTGTCCGGAAAACCAGCCTTCCACGGAACGGAGCCTGGCGTGCCTTGTGTCCGTCCAGGGTGCTCAGGATTCCCGAGGGCCATTGTGAGCTCGTCGTTCTCTCTGTCTGGAACGAACGTCCCTTCCTGCGCTGCATCGATATATTGCTGAATCTTCTTGACTGGTATTCTTAAAAGCTCGTTCGTCCAAACGCACCTCCCTGATACAGGGTCCAAGGTTCCGCCAGCCCCGAAGAACCAAGTCCGGCAACGGTCTGTCCAATTCATTGTCTGTGGTTCGATCCCTTTTTCAAGCAGATCATTCTCAGCCTTGGCCCACTTAGGCCGGGCTTTGAGGTAGCCACCTGACCCCGTGCGATGGTGAAGCTTCTTCTTCGCAGCATTCTTCTTGTTTGTCGCTGACATCTTCTTACTCTTTTTCGATGTCTTGTGGGCCACAAATGCGGGCCAGTGATCTCTGATCTTCTCATACCGGCCGATGAATTCTGGTGTCTCTTCTTTGCCGACAAACGTTTTCAGCTCATTCTTCCACCTCCTGAATAGGTCTGCCATCTTCTTAAGAGCATGAGACTTGATTAATTGCTCTTTAACTGGCTTCTCCGGATCCTCCTCTGGCGGTAGGGTGAAATTTGCCTTCAGCTCAGTCCAAAGATCATCTTTCTGCATATCATTGACATAAGACACCTCAGGGTCTTCCTTCTTAGGCTTATACCATTGCTGGATGCTGATCGGGATCTTGTCCCTAACTAGAACCCCGCACTGAGCAGCAAATGCATCCTTTGTCCGGATGGGTTCAATCGGTTGGCCGTCGCGCGCGATTGCTGTGATCTCAAACCTTTCATCCGAGCGCAACTTTCTCTTCGGGCCTCGTCTCTTTACCGCAGTTGTGCTCGATCCGGAGGGCTACAAAAAAGAAGAAAGACGAGTGTTAATTAATATGTGTACATACCAAAACAATGAATGCATCAATTAGCTAGTCAGCACAGGCTTAACTAATATATTTACCTGGCCGGACTCTGTCCGGTCACCGGAGCCGTCACCACGGGCTCCTTCTTGCACCAGCATTGGGTCACCGGAGCCATCATAATCATGTCTTTCCTCCTCCACTCTTCGATCACCGTAGCCTGCTTCTTCACCCTGTTCTTCCAGACCATCATTGTCGTTAAGATACGACAAGATATCACCTCCGTCTAAGATTATGTCCCCCAACACCTCTTCTGCTTGCTCGTCTCGTCCGTGCTCCATTGTTTCTGCAAATATTACAACATGGCAATTATTACACAAACATGACAACAGGTGGTTAGTGTAAACGTAGACCTAGCTTATTCCGGGTTTGGGGTGGCCTCGGCAACGCTTCAAGGGTAGGGGCGCGGCGGGAGGGGGTAGGAGACCGACATCGTTTTTTCTAGGGTTTGGGTGTCCTCGAGAGTTTTGGTCGAGCGAGAGGGCCGGGGGTGCTCCCGTGGTATAAGTTATCACGGTCGAGAGGGGGTATAAATATCGACCGTCCATCATGTCGAAGTTATCTGGGAGGGAGTTATATATATCGACAACGACGACATACATACATGGGAAAATAATGTTATCGGGGAGGGGGTATATGGACCCCCCCACGTGTTGAAGTTATCGGGAGGGGGTTATATCGACAACGACGACATACGTACATGGGATAATAATATTATCGGGGAGGGGGTATATCGACCCCCCTCGTGTTGAAGTTATCGGGAGAGGGGTATATCGACGACGACAGACCCGATAAAACATAAGAAAACGAAGAAGAAATAAAAAGAGGAGAAGAAGAAAAGGAATAGAGGAGAAGATCGAAGAAAAAAAAGAAGAAAAAAAAGAGGAGAAGAAGAAAGGAATAGAAGAGAAGAAGAAAAAATAGATTTTCTATTTCTTCTTCTTCTCTTCTATTCCTTTCTTCTTCTCCTCTTCTTTTTCTTCCTTTTTCCTCTTCTTATTTATTTCTCCTCTTCTTCCTCTCCTCTTCTTCTCCTTTCTTCCTCTTCTTATTTTCCTTTTTCCTCTCATTCATAAAAAAATGTTCAAATAGAAAATTTCGAAAAAAAGTAAAAGTTTTGCCTAATGCATTGTTCATATGAATATACAAACATTTGCATATTCTACAATAATTAA
>NC_057799.1:328291698-328292651 GCF_018294505.1 Triticum aestivum
GTACCAATGCACCCCTTTAGTCCCGGTTGGTGGCACCAACCGGGACCAAAGGCCTCTTGCTGCCCGCGTCGCGGCCAAAAGTTTAGTCCCACCTCGCTAGCCGAGGGGCGCCCGTACCAGTTTAAAAGCCCCGTCGCGGATGCTGTCTGGAACTCCTCTCTATATCAGGCTTCTGGGCCTAACTTTGTGTAACGCCCCGGATCCGATGTGCCAGGTGCCTGCCAGTTTTTCGCCGTCCTTGCCTTGTCAGCTGCTTGCGTGTTGCATTTTTGTTCATGTCGTGCATCCCATATCATGTCGTCATGTGCATTGCATTTGCATACTTGTTCGTCTCATGCATCCGAGCATTTTCCCCGTTGTCCGTTTTGCAATCCGGAACTCCCACCTCTTCCAGCGCACCCCTCTTGTTTCTTTTCGTGAGCGGGTGTGGAACGTACTCGGAATGGACCGAGTCTTGTCAAGTGGCCTTGGTATAACACCGGTAGACCACCGGTCAAGTTTCGTTCCATTTGGAGGTCGTTTGGTACTCCAACGGTTAACCGGGTAACCGCAAAGTCCGTTTGTATGTTACAGCAAAACCCCTCTCTAAACAGCCCAAAACCCCTCTAAGTCTCCGCCATGCTCTCGGTCGTTCGATCACGATCGCGTGGGCGAAAACCGCACCCCATTTGGACTCTCCTAGCTCCCTCTACCTATATAAACACCCCCTCCCCCGAAATTCGCGCAAGTGAAACCCTAGCGTCTTCCTCCTCGCGCCGCCGGACACGCCCGTCCGCGCCGGACATGTCCGCCGGACACGTCGCTCCGGCCAACCACAAGCTGCCACATCACCCCGCCGCCGCTCCCCTCCACTCGCGTCGCGCCACCTCACCGCCGCCAGCGCCCCCCTCCACCGCGCCACCCGGGGCCCAGATCCGGCCCACCCCGGGCCGAACCGGGCCGCGCCGAGCCCG
>NC_057799.1:328593412-328706603 GCF_018294505.1 Triticum aestivum
GTGATGCGTAGAAAATTTTGAATTATTGCTACGTTCCCCAACACGTACCAATAAGGAATTGGCGGATATATTCACTAAACCGCTTTATGAAAAGGTATTTTGCTGTTTGAGAGGTGAATTAAATATCATTGATGCCTCAAACTTCGAATAGAGATTCCATTTGAATACATGCAAGCAGGAGCCTTTGTGACTAATCCTTGATATTTCTCTTATGATGATGATCATTTGTCTTGGATATATACTTGCACCCTTGCATGTTATCTAACCCATGTAGGTACTTAGATGAGCCTCAATCTAGGAGATTGCATGTCACTCACATCTTGAGCAATTTCTACATCACCAAGTATCTATGCTTTGGTTGAAATCAAGGAAGCACGAACTCTCTCAACATATCCTTTGACTATTTCAATATGTCAAAATTCATGATTGTCAATTTGGATACATAAGTGCTATTCCTTGCAAGAGTAACCCATGTAGGAAGATGAAATTCAACTTCAAAGGGTGCTCCCAAGTCTAGATGGTCTACATCAACCTTGAGCATCCAATATAAGTTCAACTACATGATCGAGATCAGCACCACAACCCAAGGTATGCCTTTCCATCTTAGAGAAGCTTTACTCCAAGTCATGAGATAAAGCAACTCAACAAGATGTGAGTACACCAAAATGCTTAAACGAAAAATGGCAACCCCATTTCGAGCTTCAACGATGAGTATGACCTACGATCAAGTGATCTCACTTGACTCCTAAGTCAATATACTCTAACATAGGTGACTTTGTCACCGACCATCTCTAGATGAAGTTCTCTAGTGTTCTTTTTGTTGGAGATCGTTGCAGAATTTTTAAAATTTTCTACGCATCACCAAGATCCATCTATGGAGTATACTAGCAACGAGAGGGAAGGATTGCATCTACATACCCTTGTAGATCGCGAGCGGAAGCGTTCAAGTGAACGGGGTTGATGGAGTCGTACTCGTCGTGATCCAAATCACCGATGACCGAGCGCCGAACGGACGGCACCTCCGCGTTCAACACACGTATGAAGCAGCGACGTCTCCTCCTTCTTGATCCAGCAAGGGGGAAGGAGAGGTTGATGGAGATCCAGCAGCACGACGGCGTGGTGGTGGAAGTAGCGGGGATCCCGGCAGGGCTTCGCCAAGCGCAAGCGGGAGGGAGAGGTGTTGCAGGGGGAGAGGGAGGTGCCAGGGGCTGTGTTGTTGCTGCCCTCCCTCCCCCCCCACTATTTATAGGGGCCCTGGGGGGGCGCCGGCCACCCTGGAGATCCCATCTGAGGGGGGCGGCGGCCAAGGGGGTGGCTTGCCCCCCAAGGCAAGTGGGGCGCCCCCCACCCCTAGGGTTTCCAACCCTAGGCGCAGGGGGAGGCCCAAGGGGGGGCGCCCCAGCTCACTAAGGGCTGGTTTCCTTCCCACTTCAGCCCATGGGGCCCTCCGGGATAGCTGGCCCCACCCGATGGACCCCCGGGACCCTTCCGGTGGTCCCGGTACAATACCGATAACCCCTGAAACTTTCCCGGTGGCCGAAACTGGACTTCCTATATATAATTCTTCACCTCCGGACCATTCCGGAACTCCTCGTGACGTCCGGGATCTCATCCGGGACTCCGAACAACTTTCGGGTTTCCGCATACTAATATCTCTACAACCCTAGCGTCACCGAACCTTAAGTGTGTAGACCCTACGGGTTCGGGAGACATGCAGACATGACCGAGACGCCTCTCCGGTCAATAACCAACAGCGGGATCTGGATACCCATGTTGGCTCCCACATGTTCCACGATGATCTCATCGGATGAACCACGATGTCGAGGATTCAATCAATCCCGTATACAATTCCCTTTGCCAATCGGTATGTTACTTGCCCGAGATTCGATCGTCGGTATCCCAATACCTTGTTCAATCTCGTTACCGGCAAGTCTCTTTACTCGTACCGTAATGCATGATCCCGTGGCTAACTCCTTAGTCACATTGAGCTCATTATGATGATGCATTACCGAGTGGGCCCAGAGATACCTCTCCGTCATACGGAGTGACAAATCCCAGTCTCGATCCGTGCCAACTCAACAGACACTTTCGGAGATACCCGTAGTGTACCTTTATAGTCACCCAGTTACGTTGTGACGTTTGGTACACCCAAAGCACTCCTACGGTATCCGGGAGTTGCACGATCTCATGGTCTAAGGAAATGATACTTGACATTGGAAAAGCTCTAGCAAACGAACTACACGATCTTTTGTGCTATGCTTAGGATTGGGTCTTGTCCATCACATCATTCTCCTAATGATGTGATCCCGTTATCAATGACATCCAATGTCCATAGTCAGGAAACCATGACTATCTGTTGATCAACGAGCTAGTCAACTAGAGGCTTACTAGGGACATGTTGTGGTCTATGTATTCACACATGTATTACGATTTCCGGATAACACAATTATAGCATGAACAATAGACAATTATCATGAACAAAGAAATATAATAATAACCATTTATTATTGCCTCTAGGGCATATTTCCAACAGTCTCCCACTTGCACTAGAGTCAATAATCTAGTTACATTGTGATGAATCGAACACCCATAGAGTTCTGGTGTTGATCATGTTTTGCTCTAGGGAGAGGTTTAGTCAACGGATCTGCTACATTCAGGTCCGTATGTACTTTACAAATATCTATGTCTCCATTTTGAACACTTTCACGAATGGAGTTGAAGCGACGCTTGATATGCCTGGTCTTCCTGTGAAACCTGGGCTCCTTGGCAAGGGCAATAGCTCCAGTGTTGTCACAGAAGAGAGTCATCGGGCCCGACGCATTGGGAATCACCCCTAGGTCGGTAATGAACTCCTTCATCCAGATTGCTTCTTGCGCTGCCTCTGAGGCTGCCATGTACTCCGCTTCACATGTAGATCCCGCCACGACGCTTTGCTTGCAACTGCACCAGCTTACTGCCCCTCCATTCAAAATATACACGTATCCGGTTTGTGACTTCGAGTCATCCAGATCTGTGTCGAAGCTAGCGTCGACGTAACCCTTTACGACGAGCTCTTCGTCACCTCCATAAACGAGAAACATATCCTTAGTCCTCTTCAGGTACTTCAGGATATTCTTGACCGCTGTCCAGTGTTCCATGCCGGGATTACTTTGGTACCTTCCTACCAAACTTACGGCAAGGTTTACATCAGGTCTGGTACACAGCATGGCATACATAATAGACCCTATGGCCGAGGCATAGGGGATGACACTCATCTTTTCTCTATCTTCTGCCGTGGTCGGGCATTGAGCCGTGCTCAATTGCACACCTTGCAATACAGGCAAGAACCCCTTCTTGGACTGATCCATATTGAACTTCTTCAATATCTTGTCAAGGTACGTACTCTGTGAAAGACCAATGAGGCGTCTTGATCTATCTCTATAGATCTTGATGCCTAATATATAAGCAGCTTCTCCAAGGTCCTTCATTGAAAAACACTTATTCAAATAGGCCTTTATACTTTCCAAGAATTCTATATCATTTCCCATCAATAGTATGTCATCCACATATAATAAGAGAAATGCTACAGAGCTCCCACTCACTTTCTTGTAAACACAGGCTTCTCCATAAGTCTGTGTAAACCCAAACGCTTTGATCATCTCATCAAAACGAATGTTCCAACTCCGAGATGCTTGCACCAGCCCATAGATGGAGCGCTGGAGCTTGCATACCTTGTTAGCATTCTTAGGATCGACAAAACCTTCCGGCTGCATCATATACAATTCTTCCTTAAGAAAGCCGTTAAGGAATGCCGTTTTGACGTCCATTTGCCATATCTCATAATCATAGAATGCGGCAATTGCTAACATGATTCGGACGGACTTCAGCTTCGCTACGGGTGAGAAAGTCTCATCGTAGTCAACCCCTTGAACTTGTCGATAACCCTTAGCGACAAGTCGAGCCTTATAGATGGTCACATTACCATCCGCGTCTGTCTTCTTCTTAAAGATCCATTTATTTTCTATGGCTCGCCGATCATCGGGCAAGTCAGTCAAAGTCCATACTTCGTTTTCATACATGGATCCTATCTCGGATTTCATGGCTTCTAGCCATTTGTCGGAATCCGGGCCCGCCATCGCTTCTTCATAGTTCGAAGGTTCACCGTTGTCTAACAACATGATTTCCAGGACAGGGTTGCCGTACCACTCTGGTGCGGAACGTGTCCTTGTGGACCTACGAAGTTCAGCAGTAACTTGATCCGAAGCTTCATGATCATCATCATTAACTTCCTCCCCAGTCGGTGTAGGCACCACAGGAACATCTTCCCGCGCTGCGCTACTTTCCGGTTCGGAAGGGGTGACTATCACCTCATCAAGTTCCACTTTCCTCCCACTTAATTCTTTCGAGAGAAACTCTTTCTCCAGAAAGGACCCGTTCTTGGCAACAAAGATCTTGCCTTCGGATCTGAGGTAGAAGGTATACCCAATGGTTTCCTTAGGGTATCCTATGAAGACGCATTTTTCCGACTTGGGTTCGAGCTTTTCAGGTTGAAGTTTCTTGACATAAGCATCGCATCCCCAAACTTTTAGAAACGACAGCTTAGGTTTCTTCCCAAACCATAATTCATACGGTGTCGTCTCAACGGATTTCGACGGAGCCCTATTTAAAGTGAATGCGGCAGTCTCTAAAGCATAGCCCCAAAATGAGAGCGGTAGATCGGTAAGAGACATCATAGATCGCACCATATCCAATAGAGTGCGATTACGACGTTCGGACACACCGTTTCGCTGAGGTGTTCCAGGCGGCGTGAGTTGTGAAACGATTCCACATTTCCTTAAGTGCGTACCAAATTCGTGACTTAAATATTCTCCACCACGATCTGATCGTAAGAACTTTATTTTCCTGTCACGTTGATTCTCAACCTCACTCTGAAATTCCTTGAACTTTTCAAAGGTTTCAGACTTGTGTTTCATTAGGTAGACATACCCATATCTACTTAAGTCATCAGTGAGAGTGAGAACATAACGATATCCTCCGCGAGCCTCAACACTCATTGGACCGCACACATCGGTATGTATGATTTCCAATAAGTTGGTTGCTCGCTCCATTGTTCCGGAGAACGGAGTCTTGGTCATCTTACCCATGAGGCATGGTTCGCACGTGTCAAATGATTCGTAATCAAGAGACTCCAAAAGTCCATCTGCATGGAGCTTCTTCATGCGCTTGACACCAATGTGACCAAGGCGGCAGTGCCACAAGTATGTGGGACTATCGTTATCAACTTTACATCTTTTGGTATTCACACTATGAATATGTGTAACATCACGTTCGAGATTCATCAAGAATAAACCATTGACCAGCGGGGCATGACCATAAAACATATCTCTCATATAAATAGAACAACCATTATTCTCGGATTTAAATGAGTAGCCATCTCGAATTAAACGAGATCCAGATACAATGTTCATGCTCAAAGCTGGCACTAAATAACAATTATTGAGGTTTAAAACTAATCCCGTAGGTAAATGTAGAGGTAGCGTGCCGACGGCGATCACATCGACCTTGGAACCATTCCCGACGCGCATCGTCACCTCGTCCTTCGCCAGTCTCCGCTTATTCCGCAGCTCCTGTTTTGAGTTACAAATATGAGCAACCGCACCGGTATCAAATACCCAGGAGCTACTACGAGTACTGGTAAGGTACACATCAATTACATGTATATCACATATACCTTTGGTGTTGCCGGCCTTCTTGTCCGCTAAGTATTTGGGGCAGTTCCGCTTCCAGTGACCACTTCCCTTGCAATAAAAGCACTCAGTCTCAGGCTTGGGTCCATTCTTTGACTTCTTCCCGGCAACTGGCTTACCGGGCGCGGCAACTCCCTTGCCGTCCTTCTTGAAGTTCTTCTTACCCTTGCCTTTCTTGAACTTAGTGGTTTTATTCACCATCAACACTTGATGTTCCTTTTTGATCTCCACCTCCGCTGATTTCAGCATTGAATATACCTCAGGAATGGTCTTTTCCATCCCCTGCATATTGAAGTTCATCACAAAGCTCTTGTAGCTCGGTGGAAGCGACTGAAGGATTCTGTCAATGACCGCGTCATCCGGGAGATTAACTCCCAGCTGAGACAAGCGGTTGTGTAACCCAGACATTCTGAGTATGTGCTCACTAACAGAACTATTTTCCTCCATTTTACAGCTGAAGAACTTGTCGGAGACTTCATATCTCTCGACCCGGGCATGAGCTTGGAAAACCATTTTCAGCTCTTCGAACATCTCATATGCTCCATGTTTCTCAAAACGCTTTTGGAGCCCCGGTTCTAAGCTGTAAAGCATGCCGCACTGAACGAGGGAGTAATCATCAGCACGTGATTGCCAAGCGTTCATAACGTCTTGGTTCTCTGGGATGGGTGCTTCACCTAGCGGTGCTTCTAGGACATAATCTTTCTTGGCAGCTATGAGGATGATCCTCAGGTTCCGGACCCAGTCCGTATAGTTGCTGCCATCATCTTTCAGCTTGGTTTTCTCTAGGAACGCGTTGAAGTTGAGGACAACGTGGGCCATTTGATCTACAAGACATATTGTAAAGATTTTAGACTAAGTTCATGATAATTAAGTTCATCTAATCAAATTATTCAATGAACTCCCACTCAGATAGACATCCCTCTAGTCATCTAAGTGAAACATGATCCGAGTTAACTAGGCCGTGTCCGATCATCACGTGAGACGGACTAGTCAAGATCGGTGAACATCTCCATGTTGATCGTATCTTCTATACGACTCATGCTCGACCTTTCGGTCTTCCGTGTTCCGAGGCCATGTCTGTACATGCTAGGCTCGTCAAGTCAACCTAAGTGTATTGCGTGTGTTCCGAGGCCATGTCTGTACATGCTAGGCTCGTCAACACCCGTTGTATGCGAACGTTAGAATCTATCACACCCGATCATCACGTGGTGCTTCGAAACAACGAACCTTCGCAACGGTGCACAGTTAGGGGGAACACTTTCTTGAAATTATTATAAGGGATCATCTTACTTACTACCGTCGTTCTAAGCAAATAAGATGCAAAACATGATAAACATCACATGCAATCAAATAGTGACATGATATGGCCAATATCATTTTGCTCCTTTGATCTCCATCTTCGGGGCGCCATGATCATCTTCGTCACCGGCATGACACCATGATCTCCATCATCATGATCTCCATCATGTGTCTTCATGAAGTTGTCACGCCAACGATTACTTCTACTTCTATGGCTAACGCGTTTAGCAATAAAGTAAAGTAATTTACATGGCGTTATTCAATGACACGCAGGTCATACAAAAAATAAAGACAACTCCTATGGCTCCTGCCGGTTGTCATACTCATCGACATGCAAGTCGTGATTCCTATTACAAGAATATGATCAATCTCATACATCACATATATCATTCATCACATCTTCTGGCCATATCACATCACAAGGCACATGCTGCAAAAACAAGTTAGACGTCCTCTAATTGTTGTTGCAAGTTTTTACGTGGCTTCTATAGGTTTCTAGCAAGAACGTTTCTTACCTACGTAAAACCACAACGTGATATGCCAATTTCTATTTACCCTTCATAAGGACCCTTTTCATCGAATCCGTTCCGACTAAAGTGGGAGAGACAGACACCCGCTAGCCACCTTATGCAACTAGTGCATGTCAGTCGGTGGAACCTGTCTCACGTAAGCGTACGTGTAAGGTCGGTCCGGGCCGCTTCATCCCACAATACCGCCGAAACAAGATAAGACTAGTAGTGGCAAGAAAAATTGACAACATCTACGCCCACAACTGCTTTGTGTTCTACTCGTGCATAGTAACTACGCATAGGCCTGGCTCATGATGCCACTGTTGGGGATCGTAGCAGAATTTTAAAATTTTCTACGCATCACCAAGATCCATCTATGGAGTATACTAGCAACGAGAGGGAAGGAGTGCATCTACATACACTTGTAGATCGCGAGCGGAAGCGTTCAAGTGAACGGGGTTGATGGAGTCGTACTCGTCGTGATCCAAATCACCGATGACCGAGTGCCGAACGGACGACACCTCCGCGTTCAACACACGTACGGAGCAGCGACGTCTCCTCCTTCTTGATCCAGCAAGGGGGAAGGAGAGGTTGATGGAGATCCAGCAGCACGACGGCGTGGTGGTGGAAGTAGCGGGGATCCCGGCAGGGCTTCGCCAAGCGCAAGCGGGAGGGAGAGGTGTTGCAGGGGGAGAGGGAGGCGCCAGGGGCTGTGTTTTTGCTGCCCTCCCTCCCCCCACTATTTATAGGGGCCCTGGGGGGGCGCCGGCCACCCTGGAGATCCCATCTGAGGGGGGGCGGCGGCCAAGGGGGTGGCTTGCCCCCCAAGGCAAGTGGGGCGCCCCCCACCCCTAGGGTTTCCAACCCTAGGCGCAGGGGGAGGCCCAAGGGGGGCGCCCCAGCCCACTAAGGGCTGGTTCCCTTCCCACTTCAGCCCATGGGGCCCTCCGGGATAGGTGGCCCCACCCGGTGGACCCCCGGGACCCTTCCGGTGGTCCCGGTACAATACCGATAACCCCCGAAACTTTCCCGGTGGCCGAAACTGGACTTCCTATATATAATTCTTCACCTCCGGACCATTCCGGAACTCCTCGTGACGTCCGGGATCTCATCCGGGACTCCGAACAACTTTCGGGTTTCCGCATACTAATATCTCTACAACCCTAGCGTCACCGAACCTTAAGTGTGTAGACCCTACGGGTTCGGGAGACATGCAGACATGACCGAGACGCCTCTCCGGTCAATAACCAACAGCGGGATCTGGATACCCATGTTGGCTCCCACATGTTCCACGATGATCTCATCGGATGAACCACGATGTCGAGGATTCAATCAATCCCGTATACAATTCCCTTTGTCAATCGGTACGTTACTTGCCCGAGATTCGATCGTCGGTATCCCAATACCTTGTTCAATCTCGTTACCGGCAAGTCACTTTACTCGTACCGTAATGCATGATCCCGTGGCTAACTCCTTAGTCACATTGAGCTCATTATGATGATGCATTACCGAGTGGGCCCAGAGATACCTCTCCGTCATACGGAGTGACAAATCCCAGTCTCGATCCGTGCCAACTCAACAGACACTTTCGGAGATACCCGTAGTGTACCTTTATAGTCACCCAGTTACGTTGTGACGTTTGGTACACCCAAAGCACTCCTACGGTATCTGGGAGTTGCACGATCTCATGGTCTAAGGAAATGATACTTGACATTGGAAAAGCTCTAGCAAACGAACTACACGATCTTTTGTGCTATGCTTAGGATTGGGTCTTGTCCATCACATCATTCTCCTAATGATGTGATCCCGTTATCAATGACATCCAATGTCCATAGTCAGGAAACCATGACTATCTGTTGATCAACGAGCTAGTCAACTAGAGGCTTACTAGGGACACGTTGTGGTCTATGTATTCACACATGTATTAAGATTTCTGGATAACACAATTATAGCATGAACAATAGACAATTATCATGAACAAAGAAATATAATAATAACCATTTATTATTGCCTCTAGGGCATATTTCCAACACTTTTGTATTTTGTATTTCCATTGCATGTTTTCTTACTAGTGTGTTTCCCTTCTAATCTTAAAAAAAACTTCATCTAGATTTCTTTTGTTTTTCTCTTTCATTTGTCTATTTATCTAAAGTTAATTCATTGCAAATCCTTATGAAAGTTCCTTGAAAATCTTTATAAAATTTCATTTGCCAAGTGAGCTGAGTTGACAAAATTTTCCGCTGTGTTGAACTCGGTCTCACCGATACAAGCCCATCGGCTAGACTGAAACACAAGGTTTCCTTGTACACAATTCATCGGTACAACCGACAAGGACTAACTCGGTCTCACCAATGAGGACCTTCAGTGGCTCTTCTATCTCGGAGTCACCGATTGAAATAGATCATCTCACCAATTTCACTGTTGAGGAAACATTTTGTCATTTTATATTGCCTATCTTCTTCAGCTCCACTCAATGATTCTTTTCCTCTATCAGCATCTTAAGCTACATGCTGCTTTGTAGTAACTCTCAAGGACCACATCTACCTGTCTCATGTGTCTGAAGTTGCCCTTCTTGGAAATTGATGTAAAATGGGGGGGGAGCACATCAAAGCTTATCAAATCAAATTTATCAGGAGAAACAGAGCACATCTAAGCTCTTCTAAAGATGCATGTTAATAAGAGGAGAGAAGTCACATGTCTTTAAGAGGAGAAAGACATGTTAGTATAATTGATTTGTTTTCACTTTGTTTAATTGATTTATCTTTGATTTGATTTTATCTCACCCTACCTTCTCCCGTTATCCAATATTGGATTCGGGGAGAGAAAGAGTCTGTGCTTAAGGGGAGAAAAATCCTTGGAACTTATTGCAAATCTTTAAATCTTTGGGGACATGTCCATATCTAAATGAAGTACGCACTTTGTAGTACTCACGCATTACATGTCATCCCAGTCTTGGTAATCTTGTGGATCTTGAAATTATTTTGTTTGAAGTGTTCTTGTGTTATCTAACCCTGTTTTCTCAAGTTTACTCCTTCAAAAGTCAGCTTAAGAACCACAAGGTAATTATATGCATCACACTCATGTGCATGATGATCCCTTGCTTCTGCACATATTGTTTGCAATAGGGATTCATAAACATGAAGGTACATTTTTCAACCATATTGTTTGCTTTGATGCATATAGCCAAGATACATGTAACTCATTACCTACTCTGTCATGCAATGCATCCACATGTTCTTATATCTTATCTTTACATGATTGCATACATGTAGGGGGAGCTTATGCATGTTACATGTTCCTCCAAAGCTTTGCTTACTACTCTTCATATCATTTACTTAAAGATTTGATGTATGTTGTCATCAATTACCAAAAAGGGGGAGATTGAAAGCACAAGTGCTCCCTGGGTGATTTTGCTAATTAATGTCAACATATTTCTTGTTGGACTAATAGTTCTATCTAGTGTATTTCAGACAAGTTCAACGATGGCTTGGAAAGGACAAGAGGATGTGGAACCCCTTCAAAATTCTAGGGGCAAAGATTGGCAAAAGCTCAAGACTCTTCATCTATATTTTAAATCCAAGATCACATTGAGTCCATAGGAAAGCCAATACTATTAAAAGGGGATGAGGAGTTGCTTAATGGTCAACTTTCTCAAGTGCTTAGTGATATTGCTCCAAAATCATCAGCCACTTTCTCCATCCAAATATGTCCAAACCTTAAACTCCAACTCGGCCCCATTGATTCTTTCTATCCGGAGGCACCGAGTTCATATGACATCGCCACTACCAAAAACCCTAACAGTTCGGTCACACCGATATGGATCCCGGTCTCATGAGATGGCCTTGCCAACTCTTTGTTACTTGTTGCAATTATTTCGGTCTTACTAGTTGCAATTATTTCGGTCTCATCGAGATGGCTTGACCGACTCTCTGTTGCCTTATTGCTTCACTTCAGTCTCATCGAGTTGATGCAATTGGTGCCACCGAGACGAGGTTTGCTCTAAGCCCTAGCACTTTGGTCCCACCGAGTTGTTCCATTCGGTCCCACCGAGATTCCTAATGTTCACATTTTTGAACTGATCGGTGCCACCGAGTTTAACCATTCGATTTCACTGAGATGAGTCAAACGTGTGTAACGGTTGGATTCTGTGTGGAGGCTATATAAACCCCTCCACCCCGTCTCCATTTCTGAGAGAGCCATCAGAACATGCCTACACTTCCACCATTACTTTCTGAGAGAGAACCACCTACTCATGTGTTGAGATCAAGAAATTCAATTCCTACTATTTGAATCTTGATTTCTAGCCTTCCCGAAGTTGCTTTCCACTCAAATTACTTTTCCGCCATAGCCAAATCTGTGAGAGAGAGTTGAGTGTTGGGGAGACTATCATTTGAAGCACAAGAGCAAGGAGTTCATTATCAACACACCATCTATTAACTTTTGGAGAGTGGTGTCTCCTATTTTGGTTAGGTGTCGCTTGGGATCCTCTGTCAAGATGTGGAGTTGAACAAAGAAGTTTGTAAGGGAAAGGAGATTGCCTACTTCGTGAAGATCTACCCGAGTGAGGCAAGTCCTTCATGGGCGATGGCCATGGTGGGATAGACAAGGTTGCTTTTTCGTGGACCCTTAGTGGGTGGAGCTCTCCGTGGACTGGCGCAGCCCTTACCCTTCGTGGGTTGAAGTATCCATCAACGTGGACATACAATAGCACCACCTATCGGAACCACGCCAAAAATTCTCCGCGTCTCCATTGCGTTTGCAAACTCCAATCCCATCCCTTTACTTTCTTGCAACATGCATGTTTTACTCTTTCCGCTGCATATACTCTTGTCGTGCTTGCTTGAAATGTATTGTGAGTGCTTTAACATGTGCTAAACTCAAACTTAACTTGAAGAAATTAAAAACTACCACTTTTGCTTGTTAAAGGTCTAATCACCCCCCCTCTAGACCCCTCTTCTCGATCCTTTCACTATTGCTCCATCTGCGATGTCACTGCATGTGGATCTTTTTCCACTCCCCCGTCTCCCCAATTTACTATCCTCCACTCTGCTAGTCACGCAAATGAAAACCTTAATTTGCACTATTAAAGGAAACCCTACTTCATGCAGACTAATCCATGTCTGGGTGGAATAAGGAAAGAAAGGGAGAAAGTATTGTCGAAGAGACTAGGTATCGAACCTGCATCTTAGTTGAAAAGGGGAAAATCAGTATCTAAGGAACGAGTCTCTTGTCTCTTGGTTGAAAAAGGGTAGAAAGGCATGACAATGCAATAGAGAATGACCAGGTCGATCAGTTTGTTGTCCTCACATAGGAAAAAGGTGGCTAAAGAAAAAAATGGGACGTAATCCACATATGCTGCCTAGATATTTGTTGCTTTGGGAAACCATCCCTCCCTCACCACTCTATGCATCCGTGGAGGTACATCATACTGGTACGCCCACCGTCCGAATGGGCCTCCCCATGCTCTTATTGCCACATTTTTGCTGTTAGGGTTGTTTGGTTCTAGGCTTTGAATTGCCACACTTTGCCGCACATTTTTGCCTAGCTTGCGTAAGTTTAGTTCATCAAAATGAGAGCCACAAATTGGCAAGCCTAAGGGAATCTTGCCACATTTTTTGTGTGTATGCCATGTGAGTCCCTAGTGTGGCTTGAACCAAACACTCATCTAAGTTGGTTAGACTTGCCTGACCTTAGGTGTGGCAACCTTTGGCAAAGTTAGTCACAAACCAAACAGTCCCTTAGTATAACGCCACCGGTAAAATCAAGCAATGCTACTGCTCTAGTGATGCCACATTTAACTAATGTCGCAGTCAGTCTAATGCCACTGATAAATTTAAGCAATGCCATTTAATGTCACTGGATTATTTTAGAGTTAGTTGTTGATTGTGGATATATTAAAGATTTTGAGCTAAGGCATTCTAATGTTGTTGCACAGCCAGTATACCAATGATGAAACTTGTTACTACCTTCAGGTTTTTGCACTGTTAATGCTTATAGATTACATACCTCACTTCATGATGTTATGATAAGTCAAAAAAATGTACAATGCCACCAAAATGCCAAGGCGGCGATGGCATTTTATTTCGGTTAAACTGCACAAAAAATTATGAAGAGAAGAGGAAAAGTCAGGAGTGGGCACCTCCTCCTCCTACTGTTTTCTTGATTAGTTTGATCAAGTTTTTATGTTTGACCGATTAACAAGATTGGGATAGCAATTTTTCAGGTCCCCTCGAGTTTGAAATGATATTTACCTTGAAGGTACATGGTTTGCAATTTTTTTATAGTGTCATTAGTTAATAATGCTAGTTACCTTCATACTTTTGTATTTGGTCTACAGCTGTTGCACAGCCAGTATACTAATGTTGAAACTTGTTACCTTTAGATTTTGTATAGTTAATGCTTTTAGAAATCTTCCAGTGCTAGCTTATGGAAATATGTTCAGTAAAACCATTGTATTGTACCCCGTAATAAAAACAACTACTCTGTTGTTGCACTAGCCACTGGATTAGTGTATATTTGTACTATTAGAATGGTGTTGCATTAGCATATGGACATATATAAGGTGTGGCAAGCTTTCTCAGATATGTGCTCAAGAAAACTAATACCTGTTTTTCTAAATACTAGACGTTTGGGTACTTTAAATTGAACTGTGAAAACGTCTTATATTAAGGAACATAGGGTGTAGAGTTCATTAAAATTATGCCGGCAAAGCTAGTCACACCTTTGTTAAAATTAATGTTCATTATATTATCAGAGGAGGTCTGCATGTTTGTCTCTATTGCCTATCGATTACATACCTGACATCATGATGTAATGGTAAGTCATTTTTTCTGTACAGTGTCACCAAATTGTCAAGGTGGTGATGGCATTTTATTTCAGTTGAACCACACAAAAAATGCTTAAAAGAAGAGGAAATGTCAGGAATGGTTCAATCTTCAGAAAATACTATGTATGCCTTCCTGACATCAGCCGTTGTTGCCTTATTTATTCCTTCAAGAAGGTGGTTAGAAACAGTCTTGCTGTCTTTTCCCATTAAGAAATTGGAATGCTTATATTTGTGAGTGTATGCTTCAACTAGTGCCACTTTTATAGTAATCACACTTTCAATATCTGTGCAAACAGGGATGCTCAATTTTAGTGGAACTACACAAAAATTCCAAATGGTTCAATATTATGAGCATTTTTTCTTCCAATCAGTTATATCCAATTGGTGGCACTGTGAGATATTCATTACCAAGGTACATGGTTTGCTACTATCTTGCTACTGTTTTTGTACTGTCTTTAGGTAGTAATATAAGTGGTTTGCATGTAAATTTATTGGCAGGCTGGACCTACGTTGGTGGTGCAGGACATGATTCAATGATTGGATGCTCAATTTCGGTTGTATCGATTTCACCTCTTCCATCACTGCAAACAAAGTGACATCAATTCTTGCGAAACAGCACAAGAGAATAGTTTAGTCACTGCATGCAGTGCCATATGAAAATAGGAACAGAAAGATTGATAGACACTTCATGGACTGCACAAAAGTAGTACTGTACTTTTTATTGGCCAACACTAGGTGCTTCATTGCTTTGGTTTGATTATCCAGTGGGCAATATTTTGCCTAAGTTAAAGTTGTATTCCGAAAATAGTCTCGTCGTATGATCGACACATGACCAATTCATATTTCAGTGGATGTTCCACCATCATGTGTGGTTTATTCTCATGGTTCCATCTGTTGGTGAAACCACTTACGTTTGCAATAGGAAATGTAGACTTGACAAACAAATTTGTCTTTCACTCTGTACTGAATGTTGGCCCAGAGAAGCATCCATGTTAGTAGCAAGAAAAAAAATATTTTTCTTGATCTTTGCTTTAGGAGCTACATATTGTATATGATTTGTGAATCATTGAGATGCATTAACATGTTGATCTTACGTATGGGAATCGTACTAGTTGGTTGTGAATTTGGGCTACTAATGTGAACATATTACAATGCCAGGCCTGTGAGTCTCGTGTGAACATTTTGAACGGATTGGCTCTTACTACTGTGCACAGCATGATCCTTATTTCTGTGTGCTCATTGTTTACAAGTTACTAGCAGCTCCTTATTTCTCTTTGCTTAGTGTTTACAAGTTACTAATCGATCACTAGCTAGCCTACTAATGCGCTCCTGGTAGTTTTAATTGCGACGCAAGATCCAAAGGTGGCAGCTTTTTGACTAAAATGCCTACCTCTGAACAAACTGGCATGCTGTTCTGAAGAAAAGGCCATGCGAATCTGAAGAAACTACCAGCAAAAACGTTCGCAAATGCCTTATCTCCCAACGAACGTTCATCAGCTATTGCAATCCTACATGTACACTATCCGACCGACTCGATCTTTCATGAATAACCAGCGGATCACGCATGTACCTCATCTGGATGAATCGAGTGCACTCATTTGACTATCATGCCGATGTGCGACCCAGCACGGACGGGACGCACCACTGACGGGACAAGATGGGACGGCACAGTCATAATTTCAGTTTTTCTAGTTTTCCACAGCAAGCTAGCGCACTAAGCCATGCCTGCTTATGCATTGAATTCTGATGACCGCGATGACCGTCGCGTTTCCCTCGACATGCTGGTTCACCTACCTTCCGCTTATAATTACTGGTTCTCGGCATTCTCCGGTGGCACCATCAACCAACTCGCCCTATCCTCATAAGCCCCCACCGGCCTGATGTCGCTCGCCACTTGCCCTCACTCTCGCCACGTCCGTCATGCCCCCGCCCGTCTGCAATAGACGACGCCGGAGGCGCTCACCGCCGGAACCAATGTTCGGTTTTTCACCGAAACACAGACGGAGGGACGAGGCATTCTATCGGTCTTTAGATGGCAATGCGGAGTATGAGGACTTGTTGGAGCACGACTGTCCGATGGAGGAGCAGCGTATCGCCGATTTGCGTAGCCAGCAGGGCATGGAGCAGCAGCGCATCGACGCTTTGAGTCGCAAGCAGAACGCCCGCAACTGGGCCGACTACGTGGAGGCCAGCGCCCGGCAAATAGCCCTAGAGGATGTCGGGCACGCACGCATTCGCGGCGCCGAATTTTACTACCAGCTCGTCAAGTGGGTTTCCCGCTTAGAAGCCAAAGCTCCGCTGGACCACGCCAACATGGAAAGGGCCAACGCGCGCGAGCAACACGCCCTATGGCACCTCTGGCAAGTCCGAGGCGAGGAAGAGGACGTCGGTGTCGGCGTTTAGCGTGTACCGCAGATGGCGGCCGACATCGTCTAGTTAGCTAAGAGTAAGTTAGTTCTTGTACACTAGAGTATTAGTGGGAGTAGATAGTTAAGTTGGTATGATGGTTGCCAACGTGGAAGTTCAGTACTCTATCTCTGGATCAGAGCTGTTACTTTGCTCTGAATGTTGAACTTTCCGTGTGAAAGTGTGGAATGGGTTGTATTTGTCCACCACGGATTTAGAAGTTGACGTGCGGCCTACTAGATTGACACGTATACAATCAGGAGATGATTGTACATGGACAGGATGACAACAGGGACCCACCAGGGTCATGGCAGTATGCAAGCAAGTGCCTCCTTATTTAAAGCCAAAAAATGGTTCCTCCTAATGGATTCCTGACATCTGGGTCCCATGCCATTGTCAACGCAGTCAATAAGCGAGAGAATTGCACAACGAGCGGCTGACACCAGGGACCCAGCAGCTAGCCCAGTTATTTTTGTTTTTGAGACGGAGTCGGGTATCAACTGGGTTGTGCGGGGCACTCTTGCCAGTCTAGCCAGCCTTTTATTTTATGTTTACCACAAGACCAACCCAGTTGTTGTTTTTTCTATCTGAAAATGGCTAGCCTGGGTTTTTTCTTACAGAATACCCAACCGAGGCCTACTTGCTTTTGTCAGCCCTGCTGGGCTGCAATGGATGCATTCAGCTTGCCTAGAAAATGGGCTATCAGTAATGAGAAATGGGTTGTACATTTTTAAGACACGGCAAACCGGCAATTAGTTTCATTTTTCATTTTTTGCATTTCTACATTTTAAATTTCATTGATTTTTATGCGTGGAAATTTATTTGGATTTTAAATTGATATAAATTTATTTTTCAAATTAGTTTGAATGTGACTCAAAATTTCGAGATTAAAAACAATTCGGACCGCACCAAAATATGCAAAATTTCCTTTAGTTTTTTTAACCATGGCCACAATATGAGCTGTAATGCTAAACAAAATAATATGGGCTCCAAAATATCTTTAAAAATTAGAAAATGGGCTGTAAATTATTAGAAATGATGGCAGATGGGTTGTATGTTGTTTTCCACATATTTGAGGCTGGCAGATGGGTTGACGCATACGCTTTCCTAAAAAAAGGTTGACGTGTACGCAAGGCTGTGTCAACTTAGTAAAAACATGAGAGCAGTGACTGTTGGATGTCCATCCAACGACCATCGTGCTTCTTCAATGTCTGATCTTCCTGCTCCAGCCGCCCAAACCAGCGCCAGCGGAACAACCCGCTCCTTCCTCCCGTGGCTGGCTGTGCTGCCGCGCAGGCCTCACCGGCCCACCCTGCTCCCACCGCTGGCCAGGCCATCCCTCTACCCACCCGCACCTCCTGTTATTTTTCAGCTCTGGGTCGTTCCCTTCCTGGGCCTCACCGTCGTCCACCGCGTTGATGCTCTCGGCGCAGCATGGTCAATGTGGCCAACAAACGATAGCCATCGGAAGAGGGATGTAAGTGGAGAGGCTGATAGTAGGGACCCGCATGGTCCATGGTTGTAGGCAAGCAAGTGCCTCCTTATTACGCGAACTAAAATGATTGCTCCTCCTGACAGCTGGGACCCACCAGCTACATCTTCGCAGGCAAGGAAGTGTCTCCTTATTACCCGGGAAAAAAAGTTTCCTCCACCTGATAGCTGAGACCCACCAGCTACATATTCGCACGCAAGGAAGTGCCTCTTTATTACACGCAAGAAAAAATTATTCCTCCAGCTGCTAGCTGGGTCCCAGAAGGTAAGGTGGCTAGCTTGTGGGCCTACTAAGGTGACTCGTATGCACGACTTTGTCAACTTAGTCAATAAATTATTCTAGCAGCAGTGGTCATTGGATGTTAATCCAACGGCCATGCTACTTCTTCGACCTCTGATCTTCTTGCTCTAGCCGCCCAAACCAGCGCCAACCGTACCCCTGCTCCTACCTTCGGTGGCCGGTTGTGCTGCTGCGCAGGCCTCACCGCCCCACCCTACTCCCACCGCTGGCCAGGCCTTCCCTCTACTCACCCACACCCCCTGTTATTCTTCGGCGACGGCAGCCTTACACCGCAGCCGAACCAGTGAACCCTCATACTCCCCTCCGCGTGGGCATCCACCTGCCTCATCTTCCCTGGCTCCATGTCGTTCCCTTCCTAGGCCTCGCGGTCGTCCACCGCCTTGATGCTCTCGGCGCGGCGTGGTCAACGAGGTCAATGAACGACAGTTATCAAAACACTACTAGGAAAAATCCTAGCAGTAGCGCGGGTTCTAGGTATAGCAGTAGCACGGGGTCCCGCGCTACTGATACGGCGCTACAGCTAAACTGTAGCAGCAACGCGTGTCTGCTCGCGCTACTGCTATACAAGTGTAGCAGCAACGAGCAGTATAAAAGCGCGCTACTGCTAATAGCTCTAGCGCACTTTATTAGGTCGCGCTACTGCTAGTGGCACGCTACTGCTAACTTTTCTCCACTCACTACTGCTAATTTTATTAGTTTTTGTTTTCTTCTGCATATTTGTTTTGTATTTGAACATGCTTTATACAAGAATATTTAGCACATACAAATATCATCATCATACACATACAAATGGCTGCGAGACCACAAATGTAATCATAGCATATACATACAAATAGTCTCATCATAATCATCATCCAACACAAAGTGGTCTCTCGTCATCATCTCGAAAATAGCGATACATGCAGGTCTTGAATACTTGCAACTACAATGTCATCCATCTAAACAATGATATACGCGAGAAGTGCTATCACTATGAGTGATAGCGGAACTATGCAGTACATGAGGCGGCGGTTATGAGGCCTCTCTCGCGCTAGCCTGAACCTCAAGTAACTAGCTTGTGCTTCTTGTCTGCTTTTGAAGCCTTTATGGCTGGTGCCCGAGACCCCCTCCACTTGCGCCTGACACTCATACCACTCGTCGTACACTCCCGGAACCTTCCCTTCGTACACGACATAGCACTCCTTCGCCATCAAGAATCTAGGTACCTGTTAGAGATGCATCTTCATCAAGAGAATGTACGATCATAGGCAACAAAAAAAATACTAGAGCAACATGAAAAATAAAGGGTTAGCAACTAGATGCAACATATAGTACGCAAACTAATTAACTAGAGGTACGCATGTCATCGTACCCAAACTAGCAAAGTAGCGTTACGCAAGTTCGGCAGGGACCGTGGACACTGCAAAGTTTAATCGCTACAGAAAGTATACAAGTTCAACCGACACATATCATCATCATCGGCATCGTAATTCACTAGAAGTTCCATCCTTCCATATCATCAAGGATGGAGCCTAGCTTCTTGAATAGCGTGAGGTCATGACGTTGCATGCCTATGCGAGTTCGGACGTCAGCTCGTGATATAGGGCCATGGTGGAACATCCCCTTCTCATCGACGACTTCTTTCATGATGATCGTCGCAATGTCCCTTTGGATGCGAAAGAAGTCATCTCTAAGTTTATAATCCGCTTCTCCATGAGATTCTACCCACCTGCGGAAATGATCATCATTTCTGGTTGTCATACGAAGCTTTTGGTGATCCGTGTTGAACTCAATCATGAGATGGAGGAGGTAGAATCCATCTTTCTTGCTTGGATTTGGGACATGGATGCAACAGAAGTTAGTTTTATGCGAGAAACCCAACTTCTTGTTCCTTTGTTTCTTGATCTGCAGGTGGCCACCCCTAATGCTGAAGCCTCGGAGAGCATCATCTAGAATATTCATTATGTGGGTGTAGTCTGTCTTCTCGTAGTCTCTGGTAGGGTCGAAATACACGGCGTGGGAGACTCGCGGGTAAAGAAAGATAAGGACGACGCGCCCGTTGCTGCGAGGAAAAGACACCTCAAATTATTCTCCATATAAGCGAGAAGGAATGATTGAAATGTACAAAAGGGTTGTCCAGAACAGACTTACTTTGGATGACAAGGAAGGAGGACAATTTCCTGGTCCTTATTCTGTACCATGACGTTTTGGAGGTACTCCCTAGCAGTTTCACGCTCAAAGTCGCCGAGACTCAAGAAAGACTCGTGCATGTAGTACGGATTCGCCACACAGATTTGCGAGACTTCTTCTCTCTTCATGACGGAGCTCATATGTAACGCAAAAAGGCGGACGATTGTAAAATCGAGCCGCCTTGTCAGAAACATCTCAAAGATATGGTCAAACCGCAGGAAGAACACCTCCGCGGGCCGGGTGTCGACATAGCACTTCCCCTCAGGCACACGATCTGCGTATGTCGGATATCCTGGATCCTTCGAGGCTAGTAGGCTTTTCTCAGTCGACAGCACATGGTCGTGCAGTCTCCTGAGATCAACCGATAGTGCCTCCAGTGGTTTCGGTGGTAGCATCGGCTCGCCCGTGAGATGGAACATGGCCGCACGTTTCACGGGTACACGCTCTTCAGAATCCACCGTCTGGCTGCTATGTGCTCTGGCTTGTTTGGAGGCAGCCATCTTCCTCGATCTCTTCCTCTGCTTTTTCTTGGGCACACCTTCTAGACCCTTCCTTAACCCCTGCCCCAGTGTTGCCGGGCTAAGCACTGTACGACCCCTGGCTAGTTGAGCCTGTGTTGAGGCGGCATCTTCAGGCGTGTCCTGTGAGGATTTCATGAAGAGAGACTTCTTGCAATCCCTGCTACGACGTTCCTGCCCGGGCAGGTCATCCATATCCTCATTAGCATGCTGACAGCCCGATTCGTCATATGGTTGACTCATCATATCTAAGTCACCCTAATATGCGTTTGTATTGAGGAAACCCATTGGGTCCTTCGTCTCCTCCGTCTCATCATCCATTTATGTTCTACGAGACCGATTACATTAGCCAGTACTATTGCACCCCCTTCATCACGTCGTCCGCCGCTCCCACCCGACACTACAGGAGCTGGTAATTGTGTAGACGGGGTGGTGGTTTCCATACATGCTTGTTGATGTGTGGTTATTGGTGTGCTCTCGGCCGGCTCCAGACGAAGAAGATTCTTCGGCCATAGCAGCACCCAACCCTTGCCGCTTCCAATCCACGGCGGGGTATCGTCGTCTTCTTCCCCTAGGCGTAATGGAGGAGGCAAATCCTCGTGCCCCGATGTCACACTCGACAAGGTAACCTTGAAGTGCCCAGCGGGCATCGGTTGATTGTGGAACATGAGATCCAAGGGCTTCGTTATCACCCCTTTTCCCACGTCCACCTTCTGGCCTTTGATCAAGTAGAGTATGGTGCACGGGGTTTCGTCAGCCTGCAAACACATGTCTGCGGCGTAAAACATCTGAAAGGCAACGGAAATGGAATATTCTAGATACATATGTTCGTGCGACATGTAATTACCGTGAGGGCGTCGAGCTCAGCCAAAGACGAAGGCCCACCTAGCGCGCCAGAGACTGAGGACAAGCTGCTATGAGCGGGTGCAAGTGCGAGAGGAGGCCCGGTTGCGTGAGCAAGTGATGGTGCGGTGGTGTTGTTGTTCACGGAGTTGCTCGCGACGAAACTGGGCAATGGGAAATCATGTACCGTCTTGTCTGGATTTTCCTTCGTCCAGTTGATGATAGTCGGGACCAAGTTAGTAGCGAAATCATTTCTGCAATCAGTTACAGCTGCATTGACTGCCTGTTGTAGCAACTCATTTTTCTCCTCGGCTGTTTTTTCGCGTCCTCGGCTGCTTTTTTCTCGAACGCAAGCTTCACCTTCTCATCGATGTCCGCCTGACAAAACATCTTTTTCTGCTTCTTGGCCTCCGGGCCCTCGTTGTAAAACACCTTCCACGTGGCGCCGTCTCCGGCGCCGTGCACACGACCATATTGTGGCCGCTGGCCCAAAGGGAGTCCCTTAAGTTCGTTCAAGGCCCGGTTGAGAGGGGTGTCCACTTGGGCCTCATTGGAGAAGTAGGGCTTTTGGCTGCGAGCTGGTGTTGTGTGACGCCCGGATAATTAAGCTACAGTAATCCCTCGTTAACGATGCCACGTCACCCTGTTACTATTGATAAACTCTCGATGGTTCAGAACCGAAACAAATTCAAAATTTAAATAAAAGCAAACAACAAAAGTTTTCAGATGTTAAAACTAAAATGTTCGGATCGTGACAAATATTGCGTAGGTAGTTATGGTGAAGAAACAACATTTTTATAAAAAAGTTTAAATGCACTTAAATGATTAAAACAGTAGGTAAAACTATTAAATAAATGCCTTTGATATTTTATAAAATCATAAACTATTTTATCTTGAGGTAAAACTTTTTAGGGTAGTGGGTTGTTTTGGCACACTAATTTGGAGCTATTGTCATATTTTACTGAACTAAGAATAAAGTGTAACTAAAATAAAACAGAAAAGGAAAAAGAACTAAAACTAAAACAAACAAAAAAGGAAAAGAAAAACAACTGCCCCCTGACTGGGCCTTGGCCCAGTTGGCCGTGTGGCCGAGCGGCCTGCCGGCCCACCCTCACCCCCGCAACCCTATCCACCCCGTCGCCCCCCACTACCCCACTCCCCTCTCTCCCTCGCTCCTTCCCCCCCCCCCGCCGCCCCGCGATCTGGATCGGGGCGCCTTGCCCCTGTGCCCACCGCCGGCGCCCCGTCGCCCCTGTCCCCCGTCTCCGACCACCGCCGCCTGAGGCCCCGACGTCGGCGCCGCTCCCCCCTGTCGCCCGCCTCGCAGGACGCCGTGCTCGCCGCCCCGAGCGCCCTACGCCGTTGCCGACCACCACCCCGTCACCGGAGCACCACCACCGTCACTCCGACTTGCCGGACCCCGTCATCGTCGCCGCTCCTTCCTCGGCTCCACCTCGCCGGAACGCCTCCCCGTCCTCCTCCCCGCACACGTTGCCTGTACCCTACATTCGTCGTGAGCCGCCACCTCCCTCCTCCTCCCTCTCCTCCTCTGTACGTGTGCGCGTCCGCCGTCATCGCGCTCCCCGCGCGGGCTCCCGCTGCCCCATCCGCCGACCACCTCTTCCCCTGCCCGTCACCCACCTCCGGCCAACCCGCCGCCCGCGCCTTGCCTCCCTCCCGTGTGCCTGCTGCTGCTACTGCCTCGCGCCAGGCCCAGTCCCCCTTCCACTGCCGACGACGTCTGCGTGCGCGCCTCGCCGCGCCCGCCGGAGACCGCCCTTGCCTGCACGCCTCCTCGCCCACGCTCACCCCCTACGCATGTGGCCGCGCCCCCAGTCGCCCGCCTCAGCCGGCGGCGCCCACCTCCGCCCGGGCCTGCTCGCGCCCCCTGTGCCGAGCCTTCCCACGGCCAACACCATGGCCGCCGGCGTCGTACTCTACGAGTACGTACGTACGGGCACAGCCACACCAGAGGCCGATTTGGGCCACTGGCACATGGGCCCGACCCCCCTGTTAATTAGGGAGGCCCTAATTAGTTTAGCCCCAAACCCCCTAATTAAGCTAAGTAAACTTAGTCAAAAACCTGTTAATTAAAATGAGTCAATGACAATTGGGACCCACATACGCTGTTCACATTGGACTAGTCAAAATATTGACTGGGTCAACCCAGCCCCTGGCCCCACATGTCATACAGATGCACACATTGCTGGGTACACTCCTGTGTACCCATAGCAATTTGTCTTTTTATTATTTCGAATTAAATTAAATGCAGAAATCCCAGGATTTGTTTAAATCTTTGAAAAATCATAGAAAATAAACCGTAACTCGGATGAAAAAGTTTTATACATGAAAGTTGCTCAGAACGACGAGACGAATCCGGATACGCAGCCCGTTCGTCCACCACACATCCCTAACCTATTGAACCTGCAACATTTCACCTCCGGTTCGTCTGTCCGAAAACGTGAAACACCGGGGATATTTTCCCGGATGTTTCCCCCCTTCACCGGTATCACCTCATACCGCGTTAGAACACGTCTAGCTCTGCCTGTTGTCCTGTTATGCACTTGCTTGCTATGTATTTACTGTTTCTCCCCCCTCTTCTCTTCGGTAGACCCCGTGACGATGCTGATGCCCCTGTGGTCGACTACGTCACCGATGACCCCTCCTTCTTGTCTGAGCAACCAGGCAAGCCCCCCCCTTGATCACCAGATATCGCCTATTCTTCTCTATACTGCTTGCATTAGAGTAGTGTAGCATGTTACTGCTTTCCGTTAATCCTATCCTGATGCATAGCCTGCCATTGTTGCTACAGTTGTTACCCTTACCTGCTATCCTACTGCTTAGTATAGGATGCTAGTGTTCCATCAGTGGCCCTACACTCTTGTCCGTCTGCCATGCTATACTACTGGGCCGTGATCACTTTGGGAGGTGATCACGGGTATATACTATATACATTTATACATGACACATGTGGTGACTAAAGTCGGGTCGGCTCGAGGAGTACCCGCAAGTGATTCTGATGAGGGGGCTGAAAGGACAGGTGGCTCCACCCCGGTAGAGGTGGGCCTGGGTTCCTGACGGCCCCCGACTGTTACTTTATGGCGGAGCGACAGGGCAGGTTGAGACCACCTAGGAGAGAGGTGGGCCTGGCCCTGGTCGGCGTTCGCGGATACATAACACGCTTAACGAGTTCTTGGTATTTGATCTGAGTCTGGCCATTTGGTCT
Organism: Triticum aestivum; assembly: GCF_018294505.1. NCBI lineage: Eukaryota > Viridiplantae > Streptophyta > Magnoliopsida > Poales > Poaceae > Triticum > Triticum aestivum. The sequence goes on from NC_057799.1 coordinate 328,618,727, forward strand.
ATACGCACTAACCATCTACGCGGGAGTAGTTATGGGTATCCCGGCGTCGTGGTATCAGCCGAAGCCTTCGTGACGTCAGCGACTGAGTGGCGCGCGCCGGATTGGACTGGAACGCCACTAGGCTAGGTCTGCTTCCGGCCGCGTACGCAACGTGCAGGTGTGCATAGGGCGATGGGCCCAGACCCCTGCGTGCATAGGTTTAGACCGGCGTGCTGACCTCTCTGTTGAGCCTAGGTGGGGCTGCGACGTGTTGATCTTACGAGGCCGGGCATGACCCAGGAAAGTGTGTCCGGCCAAATGGGATCGAGCGTGTTGGGTTATGTGGTGCACCCCTGCAGGGAAGTTTATCTATTCGAATAGCCGTGTCCCTCGGTAAAAGGACGACCCGGAGTTGTACCTTGACCTTATGACAACTAGAAATGGATACTTAATAAAACACACCCTTCCAAGTGCCAGATATAACCCGGTGATCGCTCTCTAACAGGGCGACGAGGAGGGGATCGCCGGGTAGGTTTATGCTATACGATGCTACTTGGAGGACTTCAATCTACTCTCTTCTACATGCTGCAAGATGGAGGCTACCAGAAGCGTAGTCTTCGACAGGACTAGCTATCCCCCTCTTATTCTGGCATTCTGCAGTTCAGTCCACTGATATGCCCTTTTACACATATACCCATGCATACGTAGTCTAGCTCCTTGCTTGCGAGTACTTTGGATGAGTACTCACGGTTGCTTCTCTCCCTCTTTTCCCCCTTTTCCTTTCTATCTGGTTGCCGCAACCAGATGTTGGAGTCCAGGAGCCAGACGCCACCGTCGACGAAGACACCTACGACACTGGAGGTGCCTACTACTACGTGCAGCCCGCTGACGACGACCTGGAGTAGTTAGGAGGATCCCAGGCAGGAGGCCTGCGCCTCGTTCGATCTGTATCCCAGTTTGTGCTAGCCTTCTTAAGGCAAACTTGTTTAACTTATGTCTGTACTCAGATATTGTTGCTTCCGCTGACTCGTCTGTGATCGAGCACTTGTATTCGAGCCCTCGAGGCCCCTGGCTTGTATTATGATGCTTGTATGACTTATTTATGTTGTAGAGTTGTGTTGTGATATCTTCCCGTGAGTCCCTGACCTTGATCGTACACATTTGCGTGCATGATTAGTGTACGGTCAAATCGGGGGCGTCACAAGTTGGTATCAGAGCCGACTGCCTGTAGGAATCCCCCTTCCTTACTCCTTGGCCGAAGTCGAGTCTAGTCAGTGAAAACTGTTTTACTAACATGGCTGTGTGGCTTACGGGCCCACGTCGCCATTGGGTGGTATTAGTATCTTTACTCCTTGCCTATACTCTGGGACTCTGATCTCTCTTCTATTCGGGTTAAGTGAATTTTACTAAATCTAACATTAGGATCTCGTTATCACTTTCACCCGGAGAGCCCCTTGTTACTGATGATCGTCGGCTGCACGTGAAGACCCCGAAGATACTCTCTGATGATAACCCGAGGACTTGTGTTCATCGCTTTTGCAATTCCCTTTCATCGATGAACTCCTATGAATAACCACGTATACTCGCCATTCATACAATGTTTCCCAGTTGATCTTGTTATTACAAGATACCCCGAAATTCTCTTTGTTGTTCCGAGAATCCTATGAGCTTACTGCCTTGCTGTTCTTTGTCACCTGAATACCCCTACGAATAATTCTCGCACTTACCGAGTATCCGGTCATCCCCAGTTGATTCAAGTATTCCACAATAGTCTTCAAAATACTATTCGATCTTCCGAAAATCCTCAGGAGCCTATTGCTCTTGAAATTCTTGTTTGCTTGCATTATGGTTAATCCCAAAATTCTCGTAATCTTATTGGCATCTCTTGTCATTATCATTTTGAGTCCGTTGATTCAATTTGTTGCGAATGCTCGCAATCCTCAATCATATCCTAGAATTCATTCTTCCGGCTCAGACGTCATGTTAAACGTGAGCTGGATCTCGACCTATCAAATTGCCATCGATTGTACCCCTAAGCCTACTCAACTTATCCATCCTTGATCAGAGCGTTGCTTCTGACCCCATGATTTGGAAATCATAATTCTTTTGCATTTGAACTTTGAGTTAGTCAGTTGTTTCTATAATCAGATCTCCTTGCATTCTTCTTACTCTGGTTGAGTACCGATGCTCACATCAGATCCCTAGTGGACCATCGGTTCCTTTGTTGGATTTTATCCGACAGTGTCCTTCATATTGAATAACCTTGTGAGCCTTTCCATGGGTATATAATGCATTTGGTAAATTGTATCATCTGTTTTTGAACAATGCTCTTCTTTCGAGCTTGTAATATTTACTCCGAAGTTTGTGGTATATGTTCCTAAGATGCCTTGATGGGTTGAACCTATGCCTTCCTTAATATGTGTGAACTCGAAAGTTTTCACGAGTCATACTCTCCTGGTATTTTGCCATATAAAATTTCAACACTACAACTTCATCGAACGCGAGAAGTAAATGAAAAGGATATGCATTGGAGAAGTGGGAGTCGACCTTGAACTTTGTGTTCATGCCCATGGACACGATGTAGATCTTATCATTAAAAGCTTCTCTTAAATTAATTATTCCCTTGGTATAAGTTCATCTTATATCTGGGATCTGGCCTTTTGCAATCGTGGTTCCGACCATGTTCTCCTTTAAATACCATTTCTCCTGCAAGTTTAAGCACTTGTCTTCTGCAGAGCAATACCCTAGTCCAACCTCTACTTTGATCTGTCGTCGAGCATTACCCCCTGGTATCTCGAGATTATCACGGAACCGCATAACTTCTTATGAGTTCTTCATCAAGTACTACATTCTCACGGGTTACTATTCTTCCTGAGTTTTGAGTGGTTAATCACTCGAGTACCCCGATAATTGAATCGAGTCCGCACTACGGTTCAACAACTTTTAGTAATTTTCCTTACCTACGAGTTTGTACCCGATCGCGTCATTCCTAGCCTGTTTGGCTATATCATTATCTTGATGATTTTAACTGTGCTACCTGGTCCTTATTCCCGGAGCACCACTTTCGACGATAATGCTAAGCTTACGTCGATTTTCCTCGTCATATCGTTTCACCTCGAACAACAAACTTGACCCCGAGTTTGTGTGCTACCCGTGGTTCCAATAACCTTTCGCTTTCATCATTCCTTTGACTTAATGTCATCGTCGATCAATTACATCTTCTTGAAAACCACTCGACAAATTTGTCGTGATCATTGTCAACAAATTTGACTTCTTCCAAGTTGTGTGTCGAAAATTCAGGATGAGAAATACCATCCTTGCCCCTCGATGAATTATGTTATCATCGACAACATCCTTACCTCCCCCCCAACACGAACTTGTTCATATTTTGTGTTGTATCTTGATTTCCCCTACTATCCAACTTATGTTATGTTCTACCGTGGAGTATTACCATCTTTGATGTCAAGAATGTCGTGAACATTACTCCACCTCTTAAGAATTCTTGGTACAGTGATACTTCTCACCATCACCATTCTTTCTTGGTCCCCGTGTTGTTTCTAAACGAAATACCGACAAATGGTCTGTGATGTGTAGATTCTAAACTTCTAGCAACCCTATTGCTTTGAAGTTATTGGTCTATAGTTTCATTCTACGTCTATGGCTTAATGAATCATCATTCGGACATTGATCGTGCTACCTAGCCCATATTTCGGGTGCACATTTCAACCAATGTTTAACTGTGTATGTTTTCCTCGAGCATACATCATTAAGTCATTCGATCTAGCTAATGTTATCTCCTTGTTCACATAGTGGTGGAAATCCATCTTTTGGTAATCTCAATGGATTGTCGCTGAGTCAAGCAGTCACCTCCTCACCTCTCCTTGATTTAATTATGAACCCTTGTTCGGAACTCGCTTCCATGGTTCATTTCCCGAGAATCTTACAATGTCATCCCATCAATTTGTGTTGCACCTTTCTTCTCAGGCCTCCTATGTCTGAGTTATCCTGACACCAATCAGATCTGAATCTCGGTAAGATATGATGGTTGGAACATATTTCCAAGAGTTATAACATTGGCCTATTTATGACCCGGTAAGGTGATGATACCCAGCACACCTGGCGGGAGGACCTATTGTTATAAGTTTTCCCTTTTAGCAAGGTTAGCTGTTCTTCCATGAGGAAATTGTAAGACTTATTCTATAAGTTGTTCCTGATGGATCCTTTTTGTTTCCAAAGTCTGATCTTCACCTGTTGACCATGTCAATGCTATCTCGAAGCATGTCTATGGTACTCCGATTTTCAACAGGAACATTTGAAGCCCAATGCTAAATGTTTCCTGCTCAATTATCCAAACACCGTTGTATGGGTAATGTCATGAAATTTCTCTCCCCTACCTAAAGAGTTTTCTACATTATATCCTGTCATGAATATCATGCTCAGCTTGTCCTTGGGAAGGATATAACCTTGAAATATGTGTTTAAACACATTTTCCTTTCCATTCTTCTGTTTAATCTGATAATCATATTTTCCTTTCCATTGTGTGGTTTAACCTTTCTGGTGAACTATATGATCTAAGCAGTAATATTCTCCTGCTTATGTAAACACCTCGGTGTACAACTCTGTCAGTAAGACCTTGTTATTATTGTTGGTGACATTTCGGTAACCACCGATGGACGAGAACTTTGCCTAATGGTCCGCCTCGTTTCAACGAGCAGGAAAATGGTTCTCTTCGTCCCTCGCCCTTGGTACCGACGATGTTGCTGACATATAACTGACAGGCTACCCTCTGCCATGCCTTGCTATCATGATCGTGCAGTTATCACCGCCCTTCCTACTTTTAACCCACATGGTGGGCCCATAACCCACTGTTCCACAGGATCGAAACCTGACTCTCCTGTGCACCCCCTGTTCCCAAATTTATTCATCGCGCGTGGCCTCGTATGTAATTCACGGACCATCGTCCTACTGATCTATACTGGCATCAGACACAATACTTATTCCCGTTGCTCTGAACCCCTTTTCACTCTGTTTCAGGCAATGAACGATTGCCTATCCGCTCGAAACTTCTTATTGCACTGTCCTACTCTGCTCTCGATGTGTTTCATTTGTTCAACTCGAGAGATACTCATATGTTCATTCTTGGGATAACCCCCCAGATGATTTTCCCTTATAACATCCTATCGTTGAAGAGCTGCCCCTTACCTATTCGTAAGTACGATGGAGTTCCCCGAAGGAAGGACGACAACATCATCATGATGCATAGGAATAAAGAATTGAAGACATCAATGAAAGGGATTAACTTCTTCGAGAAGATCCGTTATAATTTCGTAACCAGAACTTTCCCCCTTACCTCACCTCCTAAATCTCGGGACGAGATTTCTTGTAGTGGAGGAGAATTGTGACGCCCGGATAATTAAGCTACAGTAATCCCTCGTTAACGATGCCACGTCACCCCGTTACTATTGATAAACTCTCGATGGTTCAGAACCGAAACAAATTCAAAATTTAAATAAAAGCAAACAACAAAAGTTTTCAGATGTTAAAACTAAAATGTTCGGATCGTGACAAATATTGCGTAGGTAGTTATGGTGAAGAAACAACATTTTTATAAAAAGTTTAAATGCACTTAAATGATTAAAACAGTAGGTAAAACTATTAAATAAATGCCTTTGATATTTTATAAAATCATAAACTATTTTATCTTGAGGTAAAACTTTTTAGGGTAGTGGGTTGTTTTGGCACACTAATTTGGAGCTATTGTCATATTTTACTGAACTAAGAATAAAGTGTAACTAAAATAAAACAGAAAAGGAAAAAGAACTAAAACTAAAACAAACAAAAAAGGAAAAGAAAAACAACTGCCCCCCCTGACTGGGCCTTGGCCCAGTTGGCCGTGTGGCCGAGCGGCCTGCCGGCCCACCCTCACCCCCGCAACCCTATCCACCCCGTCGCCCCCACTACCCCACTCCCCTCTCTCCCTCGCTCCTCCCCCCCCGCCGCCCCCGCGATCTGGATCGGGGCGCCTTGCCCCTGTGCCCACCGCCGGCGCCCCGTCGCCCCTGTCCCCCGTCTCCGACCACCGCCGCCTGAGGCCCCGACGTCGGCGCCGCTCCCCCTGTCGCCCGCCTCGCAGGACGCCGTGCTCGCCGCCCCGAGCGCCCTACGCCGTTGCCGACCACCACCCCGTCACCGGAGCACCACCACCGTCACTCCGACTTGCCGGACCCCGTCATCGTCGCCGCTCCTTCCTCGGCTCCACCTCGCCGGAACGCCTCCCCGTCCTCCTCCCCGCACACGTTGCCTGTACCCTACATTCGTCGTGAGCCGCCACCTCCCCTCCTCCCTCTCCTCCTCTGTACGTGTGCGCGTCCGCCGTCATCGCGCTCCCCGCGCGGGCTCCCGCTGCCCCATCCGCCGACCACCTCTTCCCCTGCCCGTCACCCACCTCCGGCCAACCCGCCGCCCGCGCCTTGCCTCCCTCCCGTGTGCCTGCTGCTGCTACTGCCTCGCGCCAGGCCCAGTCCCCCTTCCACTGCCGACGACGTCTGCGTGCGCGCCTCGCCGCGCCCGCCGGAGACCGCCCTTGCCTGCACGCCTCCTCGCCCACGCTCACCCCCTACGCATGTGGCCGCGCCCCCAGTCGCCCGCCTCAGCCGGCGGCGCCCACCTCCGCCCGGGCCTGCTCGCGCCCCCTGTGCCGAGCCTTCCCACGGCCAACACCATGGCCGCCGGCGTCGTACTCTACGAGTACGTACGTACAGGCACAGCCACACCAGAGGCCGATTTGGGCCACTGGCACATGGGCCCGACCCCCTGTTAATTAGGGAGGCCCTAATTAGTTTAGCCCCAAACCCCCTAATTAAGCTAAGTAAACTTAGTCAAAAACCTGTTAATTAAAATGAGTCAATGACAATTGGGACCCACATACGCTGTTCACATTGGACTAGTCAAAATATTGACTGGGTCAACCCAGCCCCTGGCCCCACATGTCATACAGATGCACACATTGCTGGGTACACTCCTGTGTACCCATAGCAATTTGTCTTTTTATTATTTCGAATTAAATTAAATGCAGAATCCCAGGATTTGTTTAAATCTTTGAAAAATCATAGAAAATAAACCGTAACTCGGATGAAAAAGTTTTATACATGAAAGTTGCTCAGAACGACGAGACGAATCCGGATACGCAGCCCGTTCGTCCACCACACATCCCTAACCTATTGAACCTGCAACATTTCACCTCCGGTTCGTCTGTCCGAAAACGTGAAACACCGGGGATATTTTCCCGGATGTTTCCCCCCTTCACCGGTATCACCTCATACCGCGTTAGAACACGTCTAGCTCTGCCTGTTGTCCTGTTATGCACTTGCTTGCTATGTATTTACTGTTTCTCCCCCCTCTTCTCTTCGGTAGACCCCGTGACGATGCTGATGCCCCTGTGGTCGACTACGTCACCGATGACCCCTCCTTCTTGTCTGAGCAACCAGGCAAGCCCCCCCCCCTTGATCACCAGATATCGCCTATTCTTCTCTATACTGCTTGCATTAGAGTAGTGTAGCATGTTACTGCTTTCCGTTAATCCTATCCTGATGCATAGCCTGCATTGTTGCTACAGTTGTTACCCTTACCTGCTATCCTACTGCTTAGTATAGGATGCTAGTGTTCCATCAGTGGCCCTACACTCTTGTCCGTCTGCCATGCTATACTACTGGGCCGTGATCACTTTGGGAGGTGATCACGGGTATATACTATATACATTTATACATGACACATGTGGTGACTAAAGTCGGGTCGGCTCGAGGAGTACCCGCAAGTGATTCTGATGAGGGGGCTGAAAGGACAGGTGGCTCCACCCCGGTAGAGGTGGGCCTGGGTTCCTGACGGCCCCCGACTGTTACTTTATGGCGGAGCGACAGGGCAGGTTGAGACCACCTAGGAGAGAGGTGGGCCTGGCCCTGGTCGGCGTTCGCGGATACATAACACGCTTAACGAGTTCTTGGTATTTGATCTGAGTCTGGCCATTTGGTCTATACGCACTAACCATCTACGCGGGAGTAGTTATGGGTATCCCGGCGTCGTGGTATCAGCCGAAGCCTTCGTGACGTCAGCGACTGAGTGGCGCGCGCCGGATTGGACTGGAACGCCACTAGGCTAGGTCTGCTTCCGGCCGCGTACGCAACGTGCAGGTGTGCATAGGGCGATGGGCCCAGACCCCTGCGTGCATAGGTTTAGACCGGCGTGCTGACCTCTCTGTTGAGCCTAGGTGGGGCTGCGACGTGTTGATCTTACGAGGCCGGGCATGACCCAGGAAAGTGTGTCCGGCCAAATGGGATCGAGCGTGTTGGGTTATGTGGTGCACCCCTGCAGGGAAGTTTATCTATTCGAATAGCCGTGTCCCTCGGTAAAAGGACGACCCGGAGTTGTACCTTGACCTTATGACAACTAGAACTGGATACTTAATAAAACACACCCTTCCAAGTGCCAGATATAACCCGGTGATCGCTCTCTAACAGGGCGACGAGGAGGGGATCGCCGGGTAGGATTATGCTATACGATGCTACTTGGAGGACTTCAATCTACTCTCTTCTACATGCTGCAAGATGGAGGCTGCCAGAAGCGTAGTCTTCGACAGGACTAGCTATCCCCCTTTTATTCTGGCATTCTGCAGTTCAGTCCACTGATATGCCCTTTTACACATATACCCATGCATATGTAGTGTAGCTCCTTGCTTGCGAGTACTTTGGATGAGTACTCACGGTTGCTTCTCTCCCTCTTTTCCCCCTTTTCCTTTCTATCTGGTTGCCGCAACCAGATGTTGGAGTCTAGGAGCCAGACGCCACCGTCGACGAAGACACCTACGACACTGGAGGTGCCTACTACTACGTGCAGCCCGCTGACGACGACCTGGAGTAGTTAGGAGGATCCCAGGCAGGAGGCCTGCGCCTCGTTCGATCTGTATCCCAGTTTGTGCTAGCCTTCTTAAGGCAAACTTGTTTAACTTATGTCTGTACTCAGATATTGTTGCTTCCGCTGACTCGTCTGTGATCGAGCACTTGTATTCGAGCCCTCGAGGCCCCTGGCTTGTATTATGATGCTTGTATGACTTATTTATGTTGTAGAGTTGTGTTGTGATATCTTCCCGTGAGTCCCTGACCTTGATCGTACACATTTGCGTGCATGATTAGTGTACGGTCAAATCGGGGGCGTCACATGTTGCTTCTCCTGCAGAAGGAACGTGAACCATTTAGGAATGTGTAGTCGACTAGATCTGGAGCTAAATGTAAGGTGGTAAAAGAATAATTACCAATAGTCTAATCAATCTCCTCGTGATCTGGTCCATGTAAAAAACCTTCCTTTCCTTGTCCCACTTGTAGCTGGCCCTGATGAAGTCACGCTCCAAGGGGTTGGTGAACTTCACGAAGGGGTCTGGGAGACCCGCGGCTTCACGTTCCGCGTCCTCCTTATCCCATATGGGCATTTTACTGAGGTAGCCACGGCTTCCGAGGCGATGCTTCCCCGTGTTCCTTTGTTGAAGGCTCTTGAATTTCGCAGCCTTAGCCTTGGCTGCCTCGGTAGCGCAAGTGTCCTTGAACTTTTTGAATTCCTCTTCCGTAAGTGTCGGATTTTCCTCCAGAATCTTGGACAGGGGTTCCTCAGCCTCAATAGCTCATTTCAGCCTCCCTTTCCAGGAGGCCAAATCATTGCTGAACATGCCCATGGCGTGATTGTTAATCTTTTTCATCTTCGGATCATCCCACGGTTGTTCTATGTTATCATCCCCGTCGGGGAACTTGAATCTCTTGTGCAACTTCGTCAGGAGCAACTGCGTCTGTCGGGGATATACCCCGCGGCGTAACCCGGCACGAAGTATAACCCGGCCGGACTTGGCGATTCACTGGTAACCCGGCGCGCGGGACAGACGGATGACAAGGCCCAAGGCCCAGAAGGCCGGTTCATACTATGGTGGGCCGGTTACAAGGAAAGGCATAAGGAATATTTACCTTACAAGGAGTTCAGACTCGGACTTGTATCCGGTTTGTATTAGAAGGTAGACTAGTCCTAATCCTAATAGGACTCCACATGTAACCCGCCCCTTCAACTTATATAAGGAGGGGCAGGGCTCCCCAAAGAGGGACAAGCAAAGAAGAAACAATCTCTAGGGCTAGACACAAAGAGCCGGTTTACCGGCGACTCCCTCGTGATGATAATGAGACCTAGCCTCAAATAGCATGTAGGGCTATTACCGGATGATGTTTCCCGGGGCCCGAAGCTGTCTAAACCCTTGTCTTGTGTTGCGTCTCTCGATTCCGCTCAACCCCTCTCAAGCTACCACATAGATGCGCTGGCCTCACGACTAAGTCCTCTCACTAGGACATCTGTCATGACAATTCCATGATAGTTGGCGCCCACTGTGAGGCTCGCGCACGGTGGTGTTATTCTTGGAGGGAGTTTTTTAGAAAGGGATCAAGAAGCTCGCGGTTAATCGGATGAAGAAGAACAGGCGCAATCGGATCTACATCATCGATGAGCAGCCGCCTGTTTGAGCATGTACAAGATTGTGAGCAAGAGATTTTTTAGGGGTTACCCGCTATGCGGCCACCGCACGCGCCATAGAGATTCGCCGAGCCCAAGTCGGTATGCGCCGCCGCAAGTCGCCGAGACCGACAAGTTCTTTGCTCCTGATTCAACTCATAAGCAGTGATGGAGATCGCCAGTTCTTTGCTGCTGATTCAACTCATAAGCAATGATGGAGATCGATTCTTGGGCGGGCAGTTGGCCGAGGTGGACACCAGTTTCCGCTGCGCTGCCACTGTCAAATCGCAGGCCATCTCCACACACACGCGTTCAAGTCCATCCAGCTGGTCCAGCAACAGTAGCGCCATCACATCTTGAAACTATAGGCCTGCCACCCACGTGAAGGGCCAAGCACCAACGTGAATCAAAAACTAATATTACTAGTACTCCTACATGGGAAGGGCAAAGATGTATGCACCAAGGATCCCTCACGTGAGTTTGCCAAACGTGCTAGTTCACGTCAAAAAAAAGAGAAGAGAAACAGTAAACCGGCCACGTCCTCAGCGGCTGGTCCTTGCACTGGCGACGAGCAGTTCATGGGCAGCAGTGATGGCGGATCAAAGACAGTGCCTAGCTCCAAGTCGCTCCTGCTCTACTTCACCGGAGCAATCTCACTGCAACCCAAGTTGCCGCTGGCCGGTCAAAGTTGCCGCAAGTAAAAACGTACCAGGACAATTGTTCATAACTAATGAGGTGGTATATTATGGTCCATGTGGCCCGGTTTACATCAACTCATGGGAACCATGCCCGAGATTGCTGCGACCCACCGAAGCGCATGCCCGTTTCTTGAGTCGCTACTCTACCTTTGCGGTAGGGTGAGCCGCCCCTTGCTCCGTTGATTCGTCATGACTCGCTACAGTTAAATCGCCGTTACCTGAGCCACGCCTGCCACGCGATGAGCCACTGGGGCTATATTAAGTTGCCGATCTGACTGAACCGCCTCTGTCGCGTTGAACGGATTATCCGTCATCCGAAAAAAATCAGGTGATATCCATTTATATTTATCTGGTTGGCACATATTATTTTTGGTCAAAGAGCGGTTTACCTTTGCCTTGGTCTGCAATATTTTTTAATGCAGGATAACTATTTATTACAAGAGCGATGGACATGTCATGTATAGCTCGTGCCACCTTTATAATGTGCTAGCATCTGACCATGCTCTGGTGCTCGACGAATCGTCACAGTCGGTTCATCTGTTCGTGCCCGCGGCCGACTCGCTCGTGTCCGTGACGTTTTTCCAACACCGCTGCCGACTCACCCGTCCGCACCGGCTTACGATGCCGCGGCCAACTCGTCCGTCCAACAAAAAATACCAGCGCTTATCCTGCGCAGGTTGCCAGCCCCACTACATCAACACACGTGATTGACTTATTGTCTGCCCCCGCGGCCGATTCTCCTGCCCGCGCTGGTTCACAACGCCGCGGCCGATTCATCTGTCTGTGCCGCCTCCGAGGCTGCGGTCGTATTTTCCGTCTGTCTCTCGCGGCCTGGTCTACATCAACATACCGGGCCGCACCTGTCTGCATGAGCTACTTATTGAGTATGAGCAAGTCACAGCTTGGGTAGCCCGGTTTTCTTTCAAAATGGAGGCAAATTATCATATACTATCAACCGCCGTCTGCACTGGGTGGCTCAATGGGCAGGCGCACAAGTCGCCGCCACTACAGTTTGGTTAATTTCAAATCGCCAGTTGGAAGGAACCATTGGCCGAGTTGCTGACACGGCTCATGCGGGATCATTTATAACCTGCCGCAGTCACCTCAACCTTCTGTGGATTCACATCGTGCTATCAACACCAATGATATACAAGTTATGCCGGTTTATATCACGGTCAAATATGGAGAGTCTCAAGCCAACTCCTCGAGTCACCTTTGAGACTCGGGGGCTACGATGACATGACTCAGCAAATCTTGCCAGTTTCAGCAAGGACCCTAGGACGATGGAGGGAAAGATAACCCGGTCCCGGAGGCTACTATTATATTGATGAAAATTTAAAGGCCGTCAGAAAATTTCCGGCTTAGAAAGTATATGACAGTTACAAAATCCCGGCTCAATGAAGAAGTTCTGGGTCATCAGAAAGGATTCCGGTTTAAAATCCGGCTCAAGGGAAGTCAGTCTCACTGAAGCTCTCAATATCCGGTTTACAATCTGGTTCAAGGGAAATCTATTCTCCCACAAAGATCTGAAGCGCTCAAATCCGGTTTAAAAATGTCCGGTTCAAAAAAGGAATTAACTTCTCGCAAGTTCGAGATGCAAGGCCGTCAGAAAATTTCCGGCTGAAAATGAAGATTCCGGTTTACAATCCGGTTCAAGGGAAAGATGTCTCCCACAAAGCTTTGAAGCTCTCAATATCCGGTTCAAAATCCCGGTTCAAGAAGAATTTATCTCTTGCGAAAAGTTAAAGGTTGCCGAAGAGGACCTGCTGCCATGATACGCGTTTCAAACATGGATATCCTGCCTTATTGGCTTATCATATTATTGATCACGTGGGGGCTTCTGTTTATAAAGTGGCGTCCGGTTTACCCCTTGATTTAGCTTATAAAGCCTTATGTAAAAATCACGTGGGGGCTTGGTTGCGCTTGAATCGTAGCTACACCTCTTGATCGGTGCAATGCCACAATATCACTTGAGGGCTTGGTCGTATTCGAACCATAGTCACACCTCTTGATCGGCTCAAAGCCAAACTACTCCGGGGCCAAAGAGAGTGTTGCAAAAGAACAACTCGAACATAGGCACCCACTGAGCACAGCTCAAAATGTTACTTGGGGATTCTTTGATGTCGCAATGAACAAAGAATCTACACTTGTAATAGGCTATCAAGCCACGGCTTGGAAGCCTGGTGTATACACCTAAAACCCCGAGTTGGCCTGCCTGTTTAAGTAAGTCACTCCGCCCAGGTAAACCTGGTATGACCCGTCGAACTTTGACAAGTTACTCTGATAAGACCCTGAACTTGTCAAGTTAAAATGATGATTGGTTAAGTATTGAGGACCATCTTAAAAGGCTTTGCAAAATGGTTTAACTCAGTGTCCTGGCAGCCCATGAAAAGCCTCGAATTTGGGGCCTGGCAGCCCATGAAAAGCCTCGACTACAAGTTTTCATCTGCTTTTATTTGCTAAGTTTTTTCTCCTTTGATGAGATTCATAATGTTTTTGATAAACTGACGTTCGTTAACCCGGTTCGGCTTTCAACTACAAAGTTGTCAGTACATGATCACTTATAATCCGGAGTTTATTAACCCGGTCTGGTTTCGACTATAAGTCGCCAGTATTATATATGGTTAATCCGGTGTTTATCACAACCCGGTACGGTTTTATCATAAACCGGCACAATATGGAAGGAGTTATCAGTACTCAAGATTGGGGTTATCACCCTTACTACAATAACGTTGGCCAACCAACGATATGATTCAATGTCATAGGTATGATATATTTCATATTTGATTATTCTTAAGTGCAGCCTTGGTTATCAACCCAGGTTATATGTTGGGCATTATGACGCATCTGGCGGTAAACCGCCAGGACACTTTAAACTTGTTGTATGCAGAAACAGGTTGAATAAAGCATAATTATAAATCACTGGCGTTTATTAACCCGGCCTGGCTTTTTGACTATAAGTCGCCAATATGAGATAAAATAATATACGGTGTTTATTAACCCGGCCTGGCTTTAAGACGATAAGTCGCCAGTGTATGATGAGAAATTATCCGGTGTTTGTTAACCCGGCCTGGCTTTGGACTATAAGTCGCCAGTATATATTTGGATTGCGCCATTGGAATCATGCGCTTATAAATCATTGGGTATATTGTTCAAATCTTTAATAGCCAACATGGCTGGATTTTTATTATGGTTATCAATGACCAGTATTATGATTAAGGTTTTCAAAGTCGCTTTAGCGCAATGGCTATCGTATTATCAATGGATATGATTTATTCTACAATTGAAGGAATAGTCCCGAGTCGCTACAGGCTTACGACCCGACACTTGGGGGCTACATTATTCAAGTTGAGAATATATCAAATATGCAAGTCTCATGTCACTGCAAGCATGCACCATGACACTTGGGGGCTAATGCAAAGTCATTTTTATTGGCCTTATTGAAGACCCGACTCATCACATTGTAATGAGTCGGCCCTTGGGGGCTACCAATTGCTCATGTCAACAATTCAAGGTACACAAGTTTTCATCCATTATATTGAAGGATCCACTGCTCAGTTGGTAAAGCACAAAGCTCTCAACCTTGTGGACGTGGGTTCAAAGCCCCATGATGGGGGTTACAGCATATAATGTTATTCTCAATGAAGTATATATAAAGTCCCAGCTCAATATTATCTTACTGAGCCGGCCCTTGGGGGCTATATATTGCTGTTCAAAGTCTACATGATCATATCTATAAAGTCCCTGCTCATTATTGCAATGACCCGGCCCTTGGGGGTTACACTGATTGAAGTTTTTATGAGCATGAGGCAATTACAAGTCCCAGGTTGCTGCAAGCATGACAACCCGGCACTTGGGGGCTACATATGTGGAATACTCAGTTCTGACTAGTGATTGAGATGAACAACCTGGATTTTCTCAAGCTTGTGACATTCATATTGAAGCAATTCTTAAGCTGTTACTACGTTACCTTCTTAAGACTTGGGGGCTACAGGTAATATGCATATAAAGGAGGAACATCTTCAAATTCTCAATTTTGGGCAAATCAGGAAGATTAATTGTGTGACCCGGTATTGGCAACAATCATAACCCGGTGTCTATAAATGGTCATGACCCGGGATCATCAGTTTTTATAACCCGGCAATTTTGGCAATGATAAACTGGCAAGTTTTACATTTTCAAACCGGCTGATATCAGTTGAATATTTGAAGACCAATATTTTTGTCAAATCAGAGCATTGAAGGACAATTCAGATGGATTCTTATTTACAAAATATCTTCTGCAAGCAAATTGATTATGAAGCTGGTATATTGACTCGGATTTTTCAGAAGGAAGAAATGACAAGGACTTAAGGATGATCAAGTGTCGGTTTATAAGACTATTTAAGCCTGAGCACAACCCGCCAAATTTGTTCTTGTATTTATGTTGCAGATCAGTTTAACATGGATAAATCCAAATTAAACTGGGGGCTAATGTCGGGGATATACCCCGCGCCGTAACCCGGCACGAAGTATAACCCGGCCGGACTTGGCGATTCACTGGTAACCCGGCGCGTGGGACAGACGGATGACAAGGCCCAAGGCCTAGAAGGCCGGTTCATACTATGGTGGGCCGGTTTACAAGGAAAGGCATAAGGAATATTTACCTTACAAGGAGTTAAGACCCGGACTTGTATCCGGTTTGTATTAGAAGGTAGACTAGTCCTAATCCTAATAGGACTCCACATGTAACCCGCCCCTTCAACTTATATAAGGAGGGGCAGGGCTCCCCAAAGAGGGATAAGCAAAGAAGAAACAATCTCTAGGGCTAGACACAAAGAGCCGGTTTACCGGCGACTCCCTCGTGATGATAATGAGACCTAGCCTCAAACAGCATGTAGGGCTATTACCGGATGATGTTTCCCGGGGCCCGAAGCTGTCTAAACCCTTGTCTTGTGTTGCGTCTCTCGATTCCGCTCAACCCCTCTCAAGCTACCACATAGATGCGCTGGCCTCACGACTAAGTCCTCTCACTAGGACATCTGCCATGACAATTCCACGATAGCGTCAAATGTTCTTTACTCCTTAAGTCATCATCATTGATACTCGCGCATTCCCGTAGGATGCATCCTACTTGGTTCCCATAGCACTTGCGAGGTTCTTCCGGCTCTAATGGCTCAAACTTGCCAGGTGCCATCTTTGTGATCACCAGTCGTCCAATGCCTAGTTTGTTAGGTTTTCATATCCTCTGCTTCTTCTGCTTCTTTCTGGTAGCGGCATCAGCGCCAGTACCTTCCCCGACGGTCTCGGCGCCGCCATCGGTGTCGGCGCCGTCAGTGTCGATGTCGGCGTCAGTACCATCATCGAGGCCGACCTGCAAACCTTGACGTTGCTTAGCAGACAAAAAGTCGAGGTACTCTTGTTCACCCTCATAACCCATCTCGTCTGCATCTTGGTCAGAAGGCTCGGTTTCTTCGTTGTTCGACATGTTTCCTATGATTAATTCTCCTCGTTTAATTCTAAAACTATGAAAAAAATGAGAAATGACATAAAAAAAGATCCATGTTTGCCGGAATGTCGTTTCCCAGCAACTCCCGGCACTCAATATGCCTACTATCTAGCACAAATCATGCCAAACTTCACGAAAATTTTCGGCATGACCTTTGCTAAAAAATGGACATATCGCGCGCCTGAAATTCACCGGAACGGAAATGAATCAACATTCCGGCGTAACATAGGACACTCGGATCATTTACCCTGCACATACTCATCATGTCCAAATGACATGTCCAAATTCCAAATATGACATGTCCAAAACATCACATGTCCACTTCAAATTTGCATATAAAAGGAAGAAAAATATAGAACTTGAGGTAAAATGCAAGAAGTCATAACAATATTTTAAAGTAAAATTAAGCCTACCTAAATTTGCTTTAACAAGGGATGTTGATTTGGACAATTGCTTAAACTAATTCTGTTTTTTAATACTAATTCTAATTAACTAACTAGCACTATAAAATTTAAATAGCAACAATTACTTAAACTACAAAACCTAGCAAAATTCATAACTAAATAGATAACCTAATTAACCTATTGCCCTAACTAAAACCTAAGTAAATAACCAAAGAACCCTAGATAGCAGAGAGAGGAGGAGCGGTGGGGGCTTACAGAGGGTGCAGGCCCGACAACGGCCGAGGTTGGAAGGGGTCGGGGCCGGGGTCGGAGTCGGGGTCGAGCGCCGGGGCCGGGGTCGGAGTCGGGGTCGAGCGCTGGGGCCGGAGCCGGGGTCGGGGTCGGGGCCGGGGCCGTGGGCGAGCGCCGGGGTCGGGGGCGAGCGCAGGGGCGCGGCAAGGGCAGGGCTCCGGCGGCGCGACGGGGGAAGAAAGAGTGGGGATTTGGGGGAAAAGAGGCGGGATGAAGAGAGAGTGGGGATTTTGGGGGGTTAAGTGGACATAGCAGTAGCGCGTTTAAACCGAACGCGCTATAGCTAAGTTAGCTATACCGGTTTTACGCAGAGAGTGCTACTGCTATTACATGTAGCTATAGCAGTTTTGTGAGGAAACCGCTACTGCTTCCTTGACTAGCTGTAGCATTTTTTCAGAAAAGCGCTACTGCTATAACTAGCACCTATAGCAATTTTCATGTTTGTTTCCTTCTATTTTCTTTTCCTTTATTTTCTCTCACTTTTCTTTTCTTTCCGAGAGCAGTGAACAAAGGGAAGGAGATATATATTGCATCATTTGACGGTTAAGAATGAATACAAAATAGGAACATATATATTACTTCATTGGACCCATGCATAATGGCTAAGTGTGTATACAAAATAGGAACATATATATTACATCATTTGACCGATAACATACGGTTCCTCAGCGTTGACATTTTCGTTTTTGAGTGGGCTTCTTTCCCTTCTTGTTCGTTGAAGAATAATTGAGCCCCTCATTGTGACTTTTCCTTTTCCATGGAGTATGATTTTTCTTAGGTAATGTAGTATTGATTCTTCTTTTGACGTATACTTCATCGTCATTGTCATCTTCCCTCATTGGGTTGCCGTAGTGGTCGTAGTCTTCCTCGCTGGCGACTCCATCAATTCCAATGATGTTCCTTTTGCCTCTCCTCACGACAACACGGCTGGGATTGCGCGGGTCGTTTATGAAGAAGCATTGTGTCACGTGCTTAGCGTGTACCCATGGCTCTTTTTTGTGATAGCGTTCACGGTAGCGCTCTTGGCGTCGGGTATAGTCATGGTAGTGAAATACCGGTTTTCTCTTTCGACATTCTTAGCCTATCTGACACAGAACATCGTCGTGTTGTGTAGTCCAGAGTAGTCAAGCTCCCAGATCTCCTCGACCCTTCTGTAAAATCTCTCAGTTGCGCCGTTGTCGCTGCCGGTCATGCATTCCATCGTCACCCCTGAGTTCTGATCATCACTGTCCATATCTTTGGCCTCCGTGTAGAACGTGTATCCGTTGATATCGTATGCCTGATACGTGACGAGGTTGGGCGAGGGGCCATGTGCTAAGGCGTATATGAGCAATTTGTCCTTAGAACCCTCCTCCGGGGGATTAGCAATAATATGCTCTTTGAACCAATGCAGAAAAGTGGAGTTGTGCTCTCTAGTAACTTCGGCGTCCGTCCTGCATACCCCCCGGTCACGATACTTCTTTGCGATAATTTCTTTGTGCAGTGCCACGAAAGGATCTACCTCGTCTAGGTGTTGTAGCACTACCAAGTTTGCCCTGTCAAAGTCATTGCATCGATCTGAGTATGCCACGTGCAGTTCCCTGCGACCGTTGGAGTGACCTTCTCCTTCGAGCCTCCCATCGTGCTTGTTAACGGACAAACCAACACCAACACCAGGCGGCTGGTCTGCGCCATATAGAAAATTCTCGCAGAAAGAGATGCACGCTTGTGTCAGATAGCCCTGGACGATGCTTCCATCCGGACGGGACATGTTACGAACGAATCCTTTGATGATCACATTCATCCTCTCAAACGGCATCATGTTGTGTAGGAATGACGGCCCCAGCTCTATTATGTCGTCCACAATATGGACACACAGATGCACCATGACGTCAAAGAACGCGGGCGGGAAGTACATCTCAAGCTCATTCAGTATCACAACGATCTCTTCCTGTAGCCTTCGGAGCTGCTTCACACCGATCGACTTTCGACAGATGACGTTGAAAAAGTAGCAGACACCAATAAGCGTGTCACGGACGTGCTTGTCCAATATCCCTCTAAGGGCAACAGGTAGTATCTGCGTCATCATCACATGACAGTCATGGGACTTCATCCCGCTGAACCTTTTCTTGTCCATGTTTAGATATCTGCTTATCTTGCTACAGTAACCGGAACTAACTTTGACTCCGGTAAGGCACTTAAAGAATTGATCGATCTCAGTCTGACTTAAGGTGAAGCAAGAAGGGGGGAAATAATCCTCTTCCTTTACTTTCTTGCCCTTCTTCTCCCGCGCCTCTATCTCCGTCTCTGTCTCGTCTGAATTTTTACGGGGCGGCATGTGCAGATCTTCCCTGATATTCAAATCTTGCAAGTCTTTTCTTACCTTCGGTTCATCCTTGGTCTTATCCGTCATGTTCATCAGTGTCGCGAGCAAGCTCTCAAGGACATTCTTACAGATATGCACTTGATCAAGGCAATGAGGTGTATCGAGTTTGTGCCAGTACTCCAAGTCCCAGAACACAGACCTTGTCTTCCATACCTTCAACAGCGGCTCCGACGCCTTTTTCATCGTCTTTCCCGGTGCGGGGCACTGTTCCTAGTTTTTCAACAGCTCATTGATTTCGGTGATGCTTCGCTTACGTGGAAGTCCTCGATGCTCATCGTGACCATTGAATAGATCTCCACGGTTTCTCCACGGGTCGTCCGGTTCGAGCCATCTTCGTTGCCCCATGTACACGATTTTCCTAGACCCGCCATCTTTCCTTGACGTTAGCTGCTGAGACGTCGTATCATCCATGCACCGCGTGCATCCACAATATCCATGGCACACCTAGCTTGCAACATATCCGTAACCGAGATAGTCGTGCACCATCGTGATCAGCGTGGCTCTCATGTAGAAATACTCGCCTTTGCTGGCGTCCCATGTCTTGGCCGGTGTTTTCCATGACGTGTCTAAATCCTCTTGAAGTAGCCCCAGATACAGATTAATATTATTTCCTGGTTGTTTCGGCCGTTGAATCAGCATGCTCATGTGAATGTACTTCGACTTCATGCACAACCAGGGGGGAGGTTGTACATCCATACAAACATGGGCCATGTGCTATGGTTGGTGTTCTGGTTGCCAAACGGATTCATGCCATCGGTACACGCGTCGAGAACGATGTTCCTTGCGTCACATTTGAAATACCGATAGAAGCCATTCAACGCAATCCACTGGCTTCCATCCTTGACGTGTCTCAGCTTCGGATCATCTCCATCGTCGGGCTTCTTCCTCTCCGCGTGCCAGCACATGAGCTTTGCTTCCTTGGGATCTATGAAATACTGCTGGAGACGCGGAGTGATTGGTAAGTACCATACAACTTTCTGGGGACATTTCTTCCCGGCCTTCTTGTACGAGAAGCATTGCACACGGGACAGCTTGTTTTTTTCGCGTGCTCCTTCCGATAAATTATGCAATCGTTGATGCATGCATGGTATCTAACGTGCGGCAGATCAAGAGGGCACACGATCTTCTTGGCCTCATCCAGACTAGTAGGACATAGATTCCCCGCGGGAAGAACATCCTTTAGGTACTTGAGATGCTCATCGAGGCTAGTGTCGGTCCATTTGTTTTTAGCCTTCGTCTTCAGGAGTTGGAGCGTGAAACTCAAGCGGGTCACCTCATGATTGCAACCATCATACAATGGAGTGTTCAATTCTACCGCCAGGTGCTGCAGCTTAGCCTCCTCTCTAGAAGCAGCTCTCTCAATACTCATCTCCTTGCGAAGCAGTGCTTGAACATGAGGGTCCCGCATGATTGAACTTAGTACCGACGAACTCTGCGGCGTGGAGTCCACGTTCTCTCCACCGCCATGTCCGGCCCCTTCTCCGCGGCCATGTCTGGCCTCTTCCCCGCCGCCATTATCGATCATCCCTTCATCTTGCCCCGTGTCGTCTTTGCCTGCCCCGTCGGCGTCCTCAACGTCATCATCCTCATCTTCAATTATCCACCGAGTATAGCCATCCATGAAACCAGTCATGAGCAGGTGCGCTTCGACATGACCATCATCATAGCGGTCGAGCCAAACTATTCCTTTGCATTTTTGACATGGACATAAAACCTCTGTCAGGTTATTTTCTTTCATGCCCTGCGCCGCCGACCACAACCACCTGTTCACCATCATTCCACTGACCATCATGAACGTCTGCACAGTAATAATAAACAAATTGATTATAAAAATGTGTGCATGCATCAAAGTCATACAAAAATTCGGCATGACCTTCCCTAAAAATAGGACATATAGATCTAGAGTTTGCCCGAAATTCGCCGAAATGAAAATAAATCGACATTTCGGCAAAACATAGGCAACTCAAAAGCACAATTCGGCGTCAACTCATGCCACACACACAATTTCCATCATATCACCCAATTATCATATCACACACACATACACATATTTCCATTCTTGCAAAAGCATGAATTTTTAATCACCTAGCGTCTCGAGATCGAGCACACAGTGGAGATGATGATGTAGGGAGATCAAAAGTGGACAAAGCTCTTCTTGACAAAGCTAGATCTAGTTAGGGGCACATAGGTCACTTCACTAAATGCTACATCTACCGAGCTAGCTAATTTGGGAGGAGACAACTTCAACTAGTGGAGGGGGAAGGAAAAAGAGAAAGGAGAAGCATTAATGGTGGTGGTGGAGTTAGCTAGGAGTAATAAAGAGAGAGAAAGGTAGGTAGAAGAGGGAGAGTAATGGTGGGATAAGTATTGAGGAAGAAGCAAAGTCAGGGAGAGAGGAGGTGGGAGGTAGGGGAAAGTGAGGAAGAGAGGAGATGGGGGAGGGGAGGAGGGGAGGGGAAAAAGGTGGTATTATGCTGCGTCTTAGCAGTAGCGCAGGCGGTAAAGCGCGCTACTGCTAAGAAAATAGCAGCAACGCACTTTCTGCACACGCGCTACTGCTAAGCGGGGCCCGCCATGTGGCCAGTTTCAAAATTAGCAGAAGCGACCAGAGAAAAAAGCGCGCTACTACTATTACATTAGCAGTAGCGCGGGTCGTGGCAGCGCGCTCCTGCTAAACCTAGGTTGGTGGGTACTGTCGATCGATTTTACTAGCAGCGCGGTTCCACTAGGCCGCGCTACTGCTAACTGGGTAGCAGTAGCGCCTGTTTTGAACCCGCGCTGCTGCTAATTAGCAGTAGCGCCTCTTTTTGTACCGCGCTGCTGCTAAGATTTTGTGTATAAGGTTTTCCCTAGTAGTGAAAGAGGACTTTAGTCGGTGAGGCTGACAGCTGAACCCACCACCTACATATTCGAACACAAGGAAGAGCCTCCTTATTACTCGCAAAATAAAAATGATTCCTCCCCTGACAGCTGGGACCCAGCAGCTATATCTTCGCACGCAAGGAAGTGTGTCCTTATCCTCCCTGACAGCTGGGACCCACCCGGTCGAAGCGTATGTAGCGTTGTCTGTCTGGTCGCGAACGTGTACGTACATACTGGCCGATCGGTCCCTCTGCAACGATGAACCGTGGTCGAGCAAGCAGCAGCACGTGTAGTAGTAGAGCCCCCGACGTAGCAGATCAGGTAGTCCCTTCTAAACTGTGTACACGTACGTGCAGCCACATGCCAAAAAATGCGGCCACGTATGTACATATGTGCGGGGTCTCGAACGCCTACTCGTGCATACATACGGACAGGGCTCGTGTACATGCAGAGGTAGCAGATGGCAGCAACGGCGTCCTGTTCATCGGCAGCCAACTGGCTGGGTTGGAACGGAGAAACTATGGCATGTTCATCGGGAGGCAACGGAATGCGTTGTGTTTATCGGGAACCAACCGGCTTGGACGAAACAACCGAAATGGGTCCTGGCGTACCGCAGAACAGAGGATATGGCCTTCTGTTCGACCACCTACAATCGAAGCGGGATCCTATTCATCGAAAGGGGTCTGGCGTACCACAAAACGGAGGAAACGGGCTTCTGTTGGAGCGCTTACGGTTGAAACGGGGTCCTGTTGATCGCGAGGGGTGTGGCGTACCAGAAAACGGAGGAAACAGACTTGTGTTGGAGCGCCTACAGTCGAAACGGGGTTCTGTTCATCGGGAGGGGTGTGGCGTACCGCAAAACGGGACTCCACGAGCTATTGTTTATCCATCGTCGTCCTCCAGCGGGCTCCACCGGGTACTGTTCATAGAGCCTCCACGGGGTCCTTTTCATCCACCCCCAACCGGCTGGGGTGTGGCGGCCTCCTCGGGGTCCTGTTCATCCAGCGGCAACCGCGCCTACTACCAGGGTGTCCTGTTCATCCAACCCCCACGGGCTAGGGTGGGGCATACGCGTACGTACGAGTGGGCGGCAGCAACAGGACCTGTTCATCCACAGCCAACCAACCATCTCGACTCACCACATGTCTCGACTCGTTTCTACGTATCGCGCGCGCGGTAGCAACAGACACTGTTCATCCAGAGGCAACCCAACGCACCAGTTGGCTACATCTCGCATGGGGGCTTGATCGGCTTCCGTGAGCAGCGAGAAGGGTCGATCGGATTCAGTTAGCAGTGAAGGAATCGGCTGGCTTCAGTTAGCAGCGAAAGAATCGCTCGAGTTCAGTTAGCAGCGAAGGGATGGATCGATCGGCTTCAATACATAGCAGGATCGATCCCTCATGTTCAGTACGTAGCTAGCTATAGTGCAATCGCTCGGGTTCAGTAAGCAACGCGTCGCAAGGGTTCAGTTAGCGAGCGTGATACGTCTCCAATGTATCTACTTTTCCAAAATCTTTTGCCCTTGTTTTGGACTCTAACTTGCATTATTTGAATGGAACTAACCCGGACTGGTGCTGTTTTCAGCAGAACTGCCATGCTGTTATTTTTGTGCAGAATAAAAAGTTCTCGGAATGACCTGAAAATCTACGGAGATTTTTTGTAATTAATAAAAAATATTGGCGAAAGAATCTGCACCAGGGGCCCACACCCTAGCCATAAGGGTGGGGGCACGCCCTGCAACCTTGTGGGGCCCCTCCACCGACCTCAACTCCAACTCCATATATTCACTTTTGCAGAGAACAAAATCAGAGAGAAAGTTTCATCACGTTTTACGATGCGGAGCCGCCACCAAGCCCTGTTCTTCCTCGGGAGGGCAGATCTGGAGTCTGTTCAGGGCTTCGGAGAGGGGAATCCATCGCCATCGTCATCATCAGCCATCCTCCATCACCAATTTCATGATGCTCACCGCCGTGCGTGAGTAATTCCATTGTAGGCTTGCTGGACCGTGATGGGTTGGATGAGATTTACCATGTAATCGAGTTAGTTTTGTTAGGGTTTGATCCCTAGTATCCACTATGTTCTAAGATTGATGTTGCTATGACTTTGCTATGCTTAATGCTTGTCACTAGGGCCCGAGTGCCATGAACTCGGATCTGAACCCTTTATGTTTTCATCAATATATTTGTGTTCTTGATCTGATATTGCAAGTTATAGTTACCTATTACGTGTTATGATCCGGCAACCCCAGAGTGACAATAGTCGGGACCACTCCCGGTGATGACCGTAGTTTGAGGAGTTCATGTATTCACTAAGTGCTAATGCTTTGGTCCGGTACTCTGTTAAAAGGAGGCTTAATATCCCTTACTTTCCACTAGGACCCCGCTGCCATGGGAGGGTAGGACAAAATATGTCATGCAAGTTCTTTTCCATAAGCACATATGACTATATTCGGAATACATGCCTACATTACATTGATGAACTGGAGCTAGTTCTGTGTCACCCTATGTTATAACCATTGCATGATGAATGCCATATAATTATCCATCATTGGTCCATTGCCTATGAGCTTTTCACATATTGATCTTTGCTTTGTTACTTCTCCGCTGTTACTGTTACAACTTCTACGAAACTATTATTGTTACCTTTGCCACCGTTACCATTACTTCCATACTACTTTGCTACTAAATACTTTGCTGCAGATATTAAGTCTTTCAGGTGTGGTTGAATTGACAACTCAGCTGCTAATACTTGAGAATATTCTTTGGCCCCCCTTGTGTCGAATCAATAAATTTGGGTTGAATACTCTACCCTCGAAAACTTTTGCGATCCCCTGTACTTGTGGGTTATCAGAGCGCCTCGCACACACGCGCCTACGAGAGAAATGCGCAAACCACAATGCATTGCTCGGCCCCGACCACCCACCATAACCGGGAACTCCCCAATATTTTCCTCGCCCTCACTTCTACCATGATTTTTTACATCATGGACGGCCCAAGGAATGTCATGCAGGTGCATCTCTGGCCGGCCCAGGATGAAATGCCCATTTGTCATGATTTTCTGTCATAGAAGTAGGAGCCCACCACATTTATGATGATACGTGTTTTTGTCACAATTGTCGTCATAGAAGTGTCATAACCATGACAGAAAAAGTTTTCGTTCGGGCTAAAATGTCACATATGTGTCTTTTTCTGTAGTGTAATATCCCTAGCATGCATGCCGAAGTGAGAAGGTTGGTTTGCATGCACTACATTAATCAACCAACAAAGGAGTGAGAGGGTTGGCTTGTTGGGCGTTGGAGAAAAAATACGCATTAATTGACACGTCAAACTAGGAGGAAAGCTAGCTTCTAACATTGGCTTAAACCGACATTAATGTTTACCCTAGTACCTGTAATATGAGTTTGTGGCCTTGTATACAAAAATGGGGGGAGTATATGATTAGCGCGATGATTGCGACAGGAGGGGCGAAGAGGACCCCTTTTTACGAGATTTAGTAGAAATACCAGCATTGTTATAATCGGGATTTCCATCGATGTATCACGCGAAGGCAAAGAACCAAGTGTTGTCTTCACAATTTTTTGTTGAGGGGGGTATCTTCACAAGTTTAAAACGAGGAAAAAGAACACTCACAACACGCTTGACGTGTTTGCATAACACCAGCGTATGTTTGATCTGCCCCACAGCTCAACGCAAATTAGCTTGGCATTTCACTGGCATGTGGGAACGCATGTCAGCAATCTGACCATGGGCCAAACTAGCTCGCCCCGCCGTCGCATTTCTAATCAGGATTTGTATCGATCGATCCCGTGAAGGAAAACCCCGCCTTGTTTTTAACACAGTGCGTACTAAAATCGAATTCGCTCACCCTCGCAAACCAAATGTTACGATTTACAAGTTCCAAGTTAAAAGGAGGTACACTTACACACACCTGTGACGGTCGCACCGCACCCTCACAGTCGGTCCGGCACACCGCAAACCCAAGGGAATGTGCCTCGGCTTGTCTTTTCCACTGACACATGGTACCGTATGTGATCAAACCAAACTCAGCCATCCAACCGCTGACACCTAATTTTCGTTCATACAATATGTTTATGAGGCCTCTATATTTATTCACATTAGCTAAATGACAGCCGACTGAATTTCAAATTGGTTTTACTTTATTATTTAGAGTTCGCCAGAGGGAAGGAAGGGGCTCGCCGAGGGCTACCCCATTATGTATCTTAGGGTTTTGGGTGGTGGTAGTGGTGAACGACGGTGGTGGGGCGGTGGTCGGGCGATGGTGAGGGCTCACCGGACGAAAAACTCGACGTGGGGGACCTAGAGGGATGGCCGGGGGTGATGGAAGACCAGCAGTGGGGGTGGTTCAGGGGAGGGCGAGGCAGCGAGGTGGTGGCGGTAGCGTCACCTGCCATGGGGGCGGCGTGCGGTGGTTCGGCCAGTGGCCCGTGCGGTGGTTTGTTGGGGAAGAAGAAGAGGTGACGAAGAAGAAGGGTTAGGCGACGTAGAATCTTCATCCAACCCCCTGAAATGGTCGTCTGACCCAAATGATGAAAGTCAAGCGACTTGCATAAATATGTTTATACACGGAAAAAGATCCCTAAAAACAAAAACATAAAGAAAAACTATCACTACTCGTGGAACGAGCCGGCCTCGTCATCGTTAGCTGCCGGCCCGAACCAGTCGGAGTTGTCGACGTGTGTCTCCGCAGCATGGTTGTCCTCGGCCTCCAGCTACTCATTCATGCGCAGCATGCGGGTGCTCTGCACGGACGCGAGCACCGCCCGATTCACATCCACAACATTCGGTTTCGCCCGCAGGAGGGCCTCAATGGCAGCGGCATCCACGTGCTCTGCGTCGAGTTGAGACTCCGCCGCCCGGTTCAAGTCCACGACATCTAGTTCCGCCTGCAGGAGGGCCTCGATGGCAGCGGCATCCACACATTCCACGTCGAGTTGAGCCTCCACCGCCTAATGCACATCCACGACATCTGGTTCCGCCTGCAGGAGGGCCTCGATTGTAGCAGCGTCCATGCGCTCCGCGTCGAGTTGAGCCTCTGCCGTCCGATGCTCCTTTAGGATTGCCAGGTTAAACCGCTGGTCTGCCTGCACCATGGGGGGCGCGGACGCTGGCACGAAGTCGACGTCCATTGTCTCATCCGCGTCAGGGGCCGTCTGCACCGCGACCTCTGCCATGAACATTGGATCAGCTTCCTCCTCCTCGGAGCTCGGCTCCAGAGGACTCGGGGATTAGCTCGCCGCAAAGCGAGCTTGGGAACAGAGGTTTGTGGTGCCGACTGCCGCCATGATTTCTGCGCGGCACTCCGGCATCAACATTTTGTAGTACGTGATCTTGCTGCGCACCTTGGCTTTCCCGCGAACTAGGGGTCGGCTAATGCGGGGTAGGGGATCGAAAGTGGGAGAATAGGCTGGAGAGGAGGTGTGGTTTTGGCGTAGTGGCGACCGGCTGGGAAGTAGCTGGCATAGGCCGAGCAGCGAAGGTTTCGGTGTGAATAGTGGTAGCGGTGACGACAGGTCAATCGGTTTTGACTGTGGGGAGTTTGCAAAGCCAGACGGCTGGAGCCTAGAGAGTTGTGGGGTGGGATGGGACCAAAGTTTTGGAGTTTCACATGACAGACGTCCGGACCTCCCCACCGGTCGGTTTGTGGGATTTTTTTTTAGATGCTATGTGTGGGATCTGTATCGATCGATTGCTAAAAGCAGCAAAACCAAGTGTTACGTACTCAATAGGTGTACTCGAAGTATGCAAGTTCAAAAGGAACGGACGGTGTACATCACTCTTGTCGCGTTCACATTGCACCCCAGCACGGTCGGCCCTGCACGTCGCTCACCGAATGGAACGTGCTTCGTCTTGCGTTTTCGCTCGCTTGTGGGACCGCGGTTGAGAGCAAACCGACGGTAGGCAAACTTTCCCCCTTCCTCTCCCCTCAGACGTCCCTCCCCTTCCCCCACCCGCGTTGGCTGAATTTAGAAGAGAGAGACGAGGATAGCTGGATGGGGAGATTGTAGCACAGATTCCAAGAAATTTGTTGAGAGTGTGAGGTGGGTTGTGTGTTAGTAATAAGGTACGTAGGAGCACTCCATACTCTACTACAGATGTTGTCAGTACTCCACTACTACTACTCCTACTACTATTGGACTGGGAGCTTCAAAAAAAAAAATACTACTATTGGACTGGCTAGACGTGGCGAAATCCTAGTAGCAAGCACATGCGCGAGAACAAGCATTTACATGTTTGAATACAAATTGGAAACCATTTTCTGTTTGAATAAAAATCTAGGAGTATGTATGAATCTAACAGTATAGATTGGGCGTTGTTGAATGTTGATACTTTTTTCTGTAAGTTTGATCAAAGAAGAGATACTTTGACTTCACACAAAACTTATATGCAGACTAAAAAGGAATGGGGAGAGTATTTTGTACGTTGGAAAGCGAAACGAAGATTGAATGCCCTTTACATATGATTTGCAGATGCTATGATCACCGGTTCAAATATTTGAATCCACTTTAGGTTGAATTGTAATATTCGAAACTTTTTTAGGTTGGATTTAAATAACATGTGTCTTCTTATGCATAATGTGTCTCACACACCCAACATATATAGAGTGTTGCCACGTTTTTTTCTTTTACGCACCATCTCTCTGTATCGCACACCCACTCGATCTCTCTCAGTTTCATCTCGGGGTCTCTCTCTCTCTCGCGCGCGCGCGTTGTCATGTTTTTTTTTCTTTGATGCACCATCTCTCTGTATCGCACACCCACTCAATCTCTCTTGGTTTCATCTCAGGGTCTCTCTCTCTCTCTCACACACACACACACACATACCACCTATCTTCCTCTTTGTGCATGTCACACATAATCGATCTCTTGAGGTATCGGGATTGTATCTCGCTCGTCAGGTCGCTCTTTGACACACGCCTAGGTCACTCTACCATGCATTAATTGACATTTATCAATCATGATCCAGAGGTAATGTTCTTACACAACTTTGGAACAAAATAACAATTACTTAATTTTAAAATCAATCCTGAAGGTAATTTAAAAGACATGACAGCGACAGCTTGAGCAGTGATCCCATCACCATTTCTGACACGCATCACAACTTCATTTCTTCTCAGCTTCCAAACATTCCGCAGTCCCTGCATTTGTGTTGCAAATGTTAGCAAAAGATCTGGTATCAAATACCCATGACTTGGAATTTCCGGTGAGTAGAATATCAATAACATTAACTTGTATAACTTCTACACCTTTACCAGTAGATGTGTTCTTCTTATCCGCCCAACATATGTGTTCTTCTTATCCGCCAGATATTTCAAGCAATTTCTTTTCCAGTGTCCTTTTTATTTAGAATAAAAACATATAGTCTCACAAGAAGCTCCACCCTTGTTTCTCTTGGTGTTGCGTTTCTTTTTGAAACTTTCTATCTTGTTCACCACCAACTTTTGTTGGTTCTACAATCCTATCTCATGGTTCTTGAGCATTGCTTCATAAAGCAAAGAAAACATCAAATCATTCTCTGGTGTCTTGGGGATATTAACTCCCACTGCAGTTACACTATCATAATAGTCTGCAATCCTATCACCTGGCTCAACTATCTTGCATTCATCCATTGCTTCAGTCATCTCATGAACGTCGGCAAGGTCTTTGTGAAACAGAAATTCTAGTGCCTCGACAATCTCGATGGGACTGAGTTCTTGATAACGTTTCTCTAACATTTGATCCATGCATGATAGCATAATAATTTTAACGACACTGAAATCATTCTTGTGAGATATAAACACATTGATGACATCTTGAGATGCTCTAGGCGCCGGATAGTCACCAAGTTATTGATACAACACATGTTTTTTCTTAGCACTCTTGAGAACATCTCTCAGAGTGTGGATCCAATCCTCATAGTTTCCGCCATTTGCAGTCAAATTTTCTTTCTCAAGAAAGGGTGCTAAATTTAAACTATTGCAAGCCATTGGTCTACAACAACACAAGATTAAACTTAGACCTGTTTCATAATTAAATTTGCACTAATGTATAATCAAAAAATAATATGAAGTGCACTCCCACTCAAATCAATATCTCTCATAATTGAAAGTGAGTGATTCAAGATCCAAATCTAGTTATCATTTATTGATGTGGACATCACTGATGACGAGAATTTGGACCGGTGGGCAAACTATTGCCGATCATATCGCCATATCACTCTTGTTCATCTTTATATGCTTTGTTCTTTGAGCTCAGAACGATTCTGCTAGAACTTCAAGGCAACTGAGTGCTATTTGCACATATGGTCTGATGAAATTTGAGATGCTAGAATGTCGTAGACAGTTGCAGCACTGGGAAGAGCACCTTTTACTTGATATTTACTGTGAGAGATCACCCTAATAATTGGCTACTACTCAATCAAAGGGTGCAAACAACAAAAGGGATAAACATCTCAGGCAGTTCACAAAAGCATGATATGGTATAGCCCTGGGCACCGGAAATCTTCATGCTCATCTTCAATCTCCAGTTCAAGCGTCGTGAAGGCAAATATTTCATTGCCATGGCAACCGTTTGAACAACGTTGTCGTAGCTGTAATTTCAGAAAATGTTGTCGCGACAATCGTTTCAGAAAACTTTGCTGTGGCACCAAATTCAGAAATTCCGTTGTGGCACGAAATTATAGCTCCTCATCCCGCTCCTTGTACACCTTCTCCTCGTCAGGGTCCTTCATGTACGGTTTGCCATCGTCACCTGTAACATGTAGGCTATCTCTACAATATTTACATTAACGTGGCAATCTCGTGGCTCCGGCCATCATGATGTCAAGCGCAGGCCACTTAATATTAGAACATACATACATATATATATATATAACCATCTCATACATAAACTCCTTATCATGACGAAGGATATACCACATCATATGCATACCCTGCAAAACCAAGTTGGACGTCCTCTAGTCGGTTTTAGCAAAATTTTAGTTACATGGTTAACTAGTTTTAACAAGTAACACTAGCTACCTATGTCCACAATTAAGGTGATGATTCTTGATGCTAGATTAAGTTTTGGGGTGTGTGAAACAAGAGATTTAATTAAAAATCTGTAGCCCCACACTAAACTTCGTCAATACGCGTGACCCCTAGAAGATCATCCATCTTCAGCACCCTCTTGTGTACGCGATGGTTCACTATTCTCCACTATGGTGAAGCTCAAGGAACTATTAGCAGATCGTCAACAGCCAGAGCCGATCTTTTGTCAGAACCTTGTAAGAAACGACACCATGTCGTCGATGAATTGAACCGAAGCAACACTCGAGGGAAGCATAGCAAGAACATCAACCCTCACACTCACATGTGATCTAGATCACAACCTACATCTACCCATAAAACCGCTCATGATGCCATTATCGGAAAACATAGTAGAAAACAAAAAAATCGCACCTACGATCACCCAAGATCAATATGAAGATGCATAACTGGTTGGGATCACGATCATTACCATCACCGAGTTGCAGCAGAAGAAGAACATGTCGAGGTAGATCATACTTGGAGTCCTTGGAACCATCAATGAACGATCCCTCGTACCGCCCACAAACGATCCCTCGAACCAAAGACCGATAGCACGGCCTCTCTACTTAGTTGCAAGCGTGATGCCATCCAGAGCTAATCGTTGCAGGAGAATTAGAGGGAGGAGATCAGAACCACACTGGACTTCTAATTATGAGGACAAGAGGATTAGCCAAGCTCTAATTAGTCAACTAGGACCAACTAGAACATGAACTAGTAGAACTAGAGGAGGCTCCAAAACTTGTATGTCCCATAGAGCAAAAAACCCTTGCATATATACGTTGGAGGAGGAGGAGAGGTCAGCCACCAAGGGGGGAAAGTCCCCCCCCTCTTCAGGCGCCGGCCATGGGGAGGGACTCCCTCTCCTTGTCCAATTCGGCCAACCCACCCCCCCCCACACACAAGGAAAGGGGGCGCCTTCTGATTGCTTGTATCTGTGTTGGTATTACCCTGAAGAGGAGAGGATGATGCAGCACAACAATGGTAAGTATTTTCCTCAGTTATGAAACCAAGGTTATCAAGTAGGAGAACCAAGCAACACTATGTAAACGGTGCCTGCACACAAATAACAAATACTTGCAACCCAACGCGTAAGAGGCATTGTCAATCCTTCATCGGTATTGAGATATATTAAATTGTATGAGATTGGATAAATAGATCTAGTGAAAACACAAAATAAAAATAAAGAAAGAAAAAAGTGCAGCAAGGTATTTTTGGGTTTTGGGAATAATAGATCTGAAAACAATATGATAGAAAATAGATCCGGGGGCCGTAGGTTTCACTAGTGGCTTCTCTCGAGAAAATAGCATACGGTGGGTAAACAAATTACTGTTGAGCAATTGATAGAAGCGAAAATAATTATGACAATATCCAAGGCAATGATCATGTATATAGGTACCACGTCCAAGATTAGTAGACCGACTCCTGCCTGCATCTACTACTATTATTGCACACATCGACCGCTATCCAGCATGCATCTAGTGTATTAAGTTCATGGAGAAACGGAGTAATGCAATAAGAACGATGACATGATGTAGACAAGATCTATTCATGCAGGAATAGACCCCATCTTTTTATCCTTAATAGCAACAATACATGCATGCCTCGCCACCCCTTCTATCGCTGGGTGAGAACACCGCAAGATCGAACCCATCACAAAGCACCTCTTCCAATTGCAAGAAAAATCAATCTAGTTGGCCTAACTAAACAAAAGTTTCGGAGAAAAAATATGAGGCTATAATAATCATGCATATAAGAGATCAAAGAAGACTAATATTCATGGATAGAACTGATCATAAACTCGTAATTCATCGGATCCCAACAAACACACCGCAAAAAGTCATTACATCAAATCAATCTCCAAGAACATCAAGGAGAACATTGTGTTGACTATCGTGATTATTAGGAAAGCTAGGATAGCGTAGGATATTATTCTACCTTGCCTTGTACTCCAAGATGATCATGTACTCCTATATATATATGCCTATGAGGCTCAAGCAATACAATCAACTATTCCACTAAATCCCTCTTTCCATGCTAACATGGTATCAGCCTAACCGATCCAAACCTTAGCCGCCGCCCGTCGCTTCCGCTCCGCGTGCCGCCCCCCGGGCGGTCGGCCTCTCCATGACCGCCGCCGGGGGCCGCGCCACCCGTATCTAGGGTTCGTCCGCCGGTCATGTTGACCGGCTGCCCTAAAGAGTCTCTTTCCCCGATCGCTTGATCTGGGTTTTCTCTCTTCCGCCGGTCGCATTGATCGGTGTTTTCTTTTTGGTTTTTCGATCTAAGATCAGTTTGCGTCGCCCACCGCCCCGTCGACCTTCGCGCGCCTCTACTCCGACTTTGGCTTCGACTCCATCGGCCTGTTCAACGACACGACGGGCCTCACGCGACCCGCGGCAGACTGTAAAGGTCGTCGTCCACGCATCCACGCGTCGGCCTGCCTGTTCTTCGCCGTACGTCATCGCCTTGTTCCAATCAGGAACCTACATCAACTCCACTGGATCGTGTAGTGCATGGCAGTACATGATGTGCTAGTCCGGCGGCCGCTTGGGCAGTTGTACGCCCGTGGTTCTATACGGCCGTCGTCCATGCAACAGGACTACCTCCGTCAAGTCAGCTAAAGATTGAATTGCTCTGCACCAGGAAGCTTCACGTGACACCTCATTAGCATGTCCGACCTGATCAGTCATTGCGCGGGCCTTCATCGGTTTCTGTGAAGATTCTACCTGAGTATGCGCGCCTCTTCACCGATCGAGCATCGGACTGCCGCTGTGTCGCCCCATCGGGCCGCAGCGTCGCTGTCCTGTGGTTCTCCCTGCGGCTGCACCGACTCGCATGTTGCCGCTGCGCCGCCCCTTCGGGCCGTAATGCCGTGCCACATGGTCCATGCCGCCGCCCGAGGCCGTCCTCGCGGTTGTACCAACCCGTGCTCCGCCATTGCCCCGGCCTTTGGGGCCATAGCGACGCGGCACGCGGTCCATGCCGCCGCCCTGAGGTCTTCCCTCCGTCGCCCGACCTACCCGCCACCGCTGCGTCGCCCCTTCGGGACGTAGCGCCACGGCCTGCGGTCTACTTTGCCGTCACCGTGCATCGACTTTTCGTCGTATGCGCCGCGCCGCATCCCCTGGCGCGGGAACACAATCGTCCGTGCCAGTCTTCGTCACACTGTCGGGTTCCTCGCCTACTTCGAGCATCGCCACCGCGCTCCTAACCTAGCCGCTGCCGTTAGGCCGCCGCCGCTCTTCTTCGGTCGTCGCCGCCGCTAGCCTCGTAGTCACCGCCGCCCGTCCACCTCCTTCGTCTTCGTCCAGCACCAGCCCGTCGCCAGCGTCGCCGTCATCTACCATGACCACTTCGTCTACTCCGACAACCGCGGGCGACATCGGCCCCGCGCCGATTGACACCGCAACCGTCGTCAAGTCCTTCTCTGCTGGCCTCTCCGACTTCTTTGACATGGCGTATAGCTCATGCAGGTCCTAGTCTATGCATGTCTGGTGCTAGCAACACCGAAGTGTGCCCTCGTCCACGACATGTCCCCGGGCCTAGCAAGCCTGGTGCCGCGCTTCGTCAACTTCGTCTTTATCCATCTACACATGCCCGGTGCTGGCAACACCGGTGCGTGCCTTCGTCTATGATGTGTCCTCGAGCTTGGCAACCCGCGCCGGTGGCGTTCCCGCGCCTAGGGAGGCGGCGCGACGCATACCACGTAGAAGTCAACGCACGGGGACGGCGGAGTGGACCGCGTGTCATGGCGCTACGGCTTGAAGGGGCGACGTAGCGGCAACGTACGGGTCGGGGCAACGGTGGGGAAGACCTCATGGCAACGGCAAGGACAGCATGCCACACTCGCTACGACCCGATGGGGTGACGCAGCGGCAGCACGAGGGTCGGTGTAGCCACGGGGACGACCTGGAGCGGACGGCCTCGGGGTGGCGGTGGACCATGGGTCGTGGCACTACGGCCAGAAGGGGCGACGCGGCGGTAGCATGTGGGTTGATGCAGCCATGGGAACGACCTCAGGCAGTGGCGTGGATCGCGTGCCACGCTCGCTACGGCCTCGGCCGGGGCGATGTAGTGGCGGCACGAGGGTTGGTGCAACCACGGGGAAGACCTGGAGCGGACGACCTCAGGGCGGCGGTGGACCGCGGGCCGCGGCACTACGGCCCGAAGAGGTGACACGGCGGTGACGCGGATCGGTGTAACCACGGGGAGAACCATGGGGCAGTGGCGCTGCGTGCCCGACGGGGCGACGCAGTGGCAGCCCGATGCTCGATCGGTGTAGGGGCGCGCTAGATGATGACGACAATCTTCATGAGATTTGACACAACACGTCCAGTTGATCAGACTGAAGGCATGCGTCGGAGGACAGGACGGTGCAACAGCATGCAACGGGACATGAGCATGTACTATATAGAAAAGCAGATCAGAACATGGACACACACGACCAGCCTTCACCGCATGGAACCCAACGTGCAAGAAAATCCAGCCAGCCACGGATACATGCCCGGCCAACACCACGCAACCCGGCCCTGGCGCGTGCATCGATGGGCCAACTCAAATGCTCCAGCAGCCAACCTCGCCCGCGGGGGGTGCTTGTGTGATTGCGGGCATGCCAGCCCTATGAGTCAGCGCAGGACCGCGAGAGAGGTTCCAACACACGCACGTAAGGCAAGGCACAGTGTTGCAACCGATCCCATCATAGTCGATGAAGTGCGCATTGTAGAAGACAAACGGCGGCGGTCGACGCAAACCGACCATAGATCGAAAAAACAAAAAAGAACACCGATCAAATAACCGGTAAGAGGAAAAAACCGATCAATGGATCAGGAAAAAGACTCTAGGGCAGCCGATCAACACAGTTGGCGGACGAACCCTAGCTACGGGTTGCGCAGCCCCCGGTGGAGATCATGAAGATCGACCTCCCTGGAGGCGGCGCGGTGCGGAAGTGGCGGTGGCTAGGGTTTAGGATCGAGGTAAGGCTGATACCATGTTAGAAGGGAGAGAGAGGGATTGGTGAAATTGTTTGTTGTATTGCTTGAGCCTCATGGGCATATATATAGGAGTACATAACCATCTTGGAGTACAAGACAAGGTAGAATAATATCCTACACCATCCTAGCTTTCCTAATAATCACGTCCATCTAGCTACTGCCTACAGACCCGTAGGTCTGTGGTAAACTACTCACGCATCATCGGAGGAGCACCAATTAATGAGGATGATGAACCCCTTCGTGATTGTATTCCCCTCCGGCAAGGTGCCGGAATAGGGCTCTAGATTGTATTTCGTGGGTCTGAAACTTGCGGCGGCTGGAATTGTGTTTCGTCGACTCCCCTAGGGTTTCTGGAATACTTGAGAATTTATAGAGCTGAGAGGTGGTGGAAAGGACTCCCGTGGGCCCCACTACCCACCTGGGTGCGCCAGGGGCCTCTGACGTGCCCTGGTGGGTTGTGGGCCCCATGGGCCTCCCATCTGGTGCTTCCTTGGCTCCCAAGTTGTCTTCTGGCCAGAAAAAAATCTCCAAAAAGTTTTGTGGCATTTGGACTTCGTTTGGTACTGATATTCTATGAAGTAAAAAATAAGCAAAAAACAGCAACTGGCACTAGGCACTATGTCAATAGGTTAGTCCCAAAAAATGATATAAAGTTTTTATAAAATGGATGGAAAACATCCAAGAATGTTAATATAACAGCATGGGACAATCAAAAAATATAGATACGTTGGAGACATATTAGCATCCCCAAGCTTAATTCATGCTCGTCCTCGAGTAGGTAAATGATAAAAACAGAATTTTTGATGTGGAATGTTGCCTAACATGTTCATCACATATTCTTTTCTTTTGTAGCATGGACATTTGGACTTTTAGATGGTTCAAAGCAATAGTCTATATTTGTCATCAAGACTTCAATACTCAAGCATATCAACAAGCAACCATGTCTTTCAAAATATCAACACTAAAGAAATTTATCCCTAGCCCATCATGCTCAATCATTGATCCATTCATGAAACACACTCGAATATTAGCTACCACTGGTACGCGTCAGTGCTATACAAACGGTTTTTAACCCCTTTCCGCGATGGCATTTGGAACCGTCGCCTAGTGAGTGACGGTCATAGGGGGTCCTTCCCACATGACCCAGAAACCATCGGGGATATGCCCTCCTGGCACACACGCTCGGCAAAATGAGTTCGTGTGCGACCGGCGAGCGCTCAAATACGGAAATACGTACAGTAGAGCTAAAAAATACAATTATAGAGGCGAAATTGTTTCCAGTCGCAAGTACATCCCACACAGTCAGTCCCTGCTAAACGTTTATGTTCGTATGTACATCCCACAAAATCGCTCCAAGGAAAACGTTTCCGTTCACAGGTACATCACACAATTTCCCCGTCAAATCGTTTGTGATAGTGTTGCCATTGCACATGATATTAACAATTTTATCGATTGCGTTATTGAATGCATCACACACGATGCATAGAAGAAACTGTGTGGCAAAGGTTGTCCGTCACACACAGTTTTTATGTGGTAAATGTTAGCGCAAGGTGGCCTAACGCAAACAGTTTTCAAGAGAAGGTCGTGTGTGATTGTTCATTGATCCAACACGGTTTATTACTAGAAACTGTGTGCGTTGCCTGAGGTCATCGCCCACGGTATTTTCTGAATAACCATTTGAAATAGCAAAACCCAATTAGCATGCTAATTCGCCATTAGCAGGCTAATTGCCCTATTATTAATAATCCATTTATTAATCTAATTGACATTCATATTAAGCACATAATATATTTCATTTCCATATTAAGGAAGCAGGATTTCATAATTGAAATACATCAGAGTACAACATGATATAGCTTCAACACTTAGCTACCCCATTACACAACTGCACCAGCAACAAGTTTCACATGCAACATGTAGAACCTTTCGAAATTAGCATCATAGACGGTATATAGACAGATGCATCTCATCTGGAAAACTGTTGAAGCGGAAGACGAATATTGAGCCTTCATTCATGTTGAAGGTCTTTGTAACTTTAGGCCAGTGCCTGTGGATGATTGACCGTCCATCCTTCGTCCTCTTCAGGAACACTTCAATATTGAACCGTGGGTGTTGTATGAAAACCTTCCTCGCCTCCTGACCATAGAGGTGCTTTGAGAGGTAATCATCAGTGAACTGCTTTGGAAAGGCCTGAAAACAAGGATGTGCATAAATATCTTCTCTATATTGGAAATGGAGCAAAGGAATAAAAAAAGGCAAGGTATAATAGTTAGTACCATCTTGTAGTGAACTGATGTCTTCTTCATTGTGCAGACAAAGATCTTGTTGTTTTTTGTCACTAATTTCTTTATCCTAACAATCTTTCTGAGTTTCTTGACTTGATTGATATCCATGGATAACTCATTTCCCCATATGCAAAAAGGGTCGAACAGTGGGTCAAAACCTCTGACAGCAGGACCTACATGTGCAAGACCAAATTGTTAAAAACCTAAATATTAGAATGGTTCCTGCAATTGCACAATAGTGTGCTATTAGACAACGGACCATGCACGTGCTAACCTCGATTGTAAACCTCAGTGCTTCCCATTGTTTCCCTACAACACATATAAGGTAGTTAGTCATCACGTTAAGTAAGGGTTCGCATCCTATCAGTAAAATATGTTGATGAAAAATAAGCACATTGCAGATTCATCAGATTAATTCAAGCCACATGGAAAACCCATTTATCCAAACCAATCATGATTAAGAACTAGGAAATAGAGCACTTGTGTATGTTTCTCATGTATTAAGTGCAGCCAAATTCGATTTATTCATCACATGCACAACAATACAAAATTCTACCCACGACAATAGGACATCGCATTGCAGAATTGAACCAAGCAGTTAACTAAACACCACAACAAATGAACCAAACATTAACTGAGCACCACATTGCACAATATAACATACTCCTAATAGAAGATCAGACAATTAACCAAAGCAAGCATGATTAACAACTTGGAAATATAGCAATTGTATTTGTTTCTCATGTATTTACTACAGCCAAATTCAATTTATTCCTCACATGGTATACAATAACAGAATGCACCCACAACTATTGAACATCGCATTGCAGAATTGAACCAAACAGTTAACTAAACACCACAACACAAATGAACCAAATGTTAACTGAGCACCACATTACACAATGTATAACCAAACCAAGCATGCTTGACAACTTGGAAATATAGCAATTGTATTCGTTTCTCATGTATTTTGTAAAGATAAATTCAATTTATTTCTCACATGGAAGACAATACAAAATTGCAGCCTGAGGAATTGAACATCCCATTTGCAGAATTGAACCAAACAGTTAACTGAAGACGACAACTAATTAACAAAACAGTTAATAAGTGAGCACCAAACTGCACGGCATATAGAACATATACACTAGAGCAACAGATTGCATGGTAAAATTAGATAGCACAATTCACTGGAATTTGTGAAGAAAAGGCAGGAGCAGCACACGCAACGGGTAAACCGAGCATGCTTAACCGGCGTAGCTAGCAAACGGCAAGGTGCTCCTCCAAGATCTGGGGGTCGACACGAATGGCAGCCATCGCGACCTCATCCGCGCGTGCGGCCGCGATTTGCTTCTCCGCTGCCAAATGCTCCTTGAGATCCTGGCTATACTGCGTGCACCATGGCTTAGGGTGGCGCTTATTTGGTGGAGGGGTCGGTGATTCGGGTGGAAGGTGTCATGCCGGCGGTCGGGGCATGTGGGATGTGGAAGGAGGAGGAGGATGGGGTCGGGTGTGGATTACCTACCGGGGTAGACGAGGCCGAGCAGCGTGAAGGAGGGTCGCTGGCGAGGAGGCGGTGCTGCAAGCAAGGAGTGAAGGTTTCAACCTAGAAAGGAAGGCGGAAACAGGGGAAATGTGGTTTTTGGTAAGGGGGAGGGGGCGGGGAGGTAGATATTTCCGCGGAAGCCCAAAATTTGGAATCGCTTCAGCGGAAAAACTGGCGCACAAAGTGTCATCAGACACGGACCCTTATTCAGAATTGTGTACGATATGTGAACATCACAAACGATTCAGATAGCTTAACCCGTGTGTGATGAGTTTGAACGTCAAAAATTTTGGTTCGAATTTCCATGGTTACAGTGGTCATCCACGTCATTGCATAATTTGGGTACAGAAAGGAGACTACCGCACACCCACACTTCTTAATCGAGCAATTTCAGCAATTAAACAGAGCTAGCTGACCTAAACATTACTCTAACAAATTAAAGACCGGCACTCTTAATTAAACAAAACAAAGAGTACTACTATGGCTGGTGCTCGTCGATCTCCATCGCCGCCTCCATGTCCAGCTCGCGCCCGATGGTCTCCTGGGGAAGGGGCTCCATGGCATCCATCGCACCATACTCGGCAAGCATCTCGCCATCGGCGTCCGCCATCTCTTTGGAAAAGGCTGCCACGAGCTGGGCATGGGCGGCCGCGATCTGGGCTTGGACGGGCTCCGTCGTCGCAAGGTATTCGGCGGAGGAACGGACGGCTACTCGAATGCTCTCGGTGATTGCCAACTCTTCGGTCGTGGGTTGCTGACCGTTGTCGGAGAAGCTTCGTTCGATTTGTGCGGTGACCGCCACGAGCTAGGCGTGGGCGACCTCGACAAGGTCGTGGGCGGCCTCCATCAGGGCTAAGGCCGCCATTATGGAACGGACAGCTGCTGTGCCGCTCCCGCCAGTTGCTATCCCCGAGGCAGATGTTGCTGCCGCCACCAGAGAAGCAACAACGGCCGTTTGGGCTGCCTTGGCCGCCCGGTCGCAGATTGCGGCCACGCTCATGCACCTTGTTAGCACGCGCATGGCGGTTGCGGCCGCGCTCTCGCCGGAGTGGGCCACCGAAGTTGCCCTCACGACGCAGGTCCATGTGCCCATCTTTCACCGGCGACAATTGAATAGTGAAATGATATTTGGGGAGCGAGCTAGTGTGCTTGAGACGCCGGTTGTGGACTGTAGCGACGCACCTTCTCGCGTAAGCCATAGGCGTACTATACACCGATGGTGCTCCAGGATATTTTGTGATGCATCTCACACGGTTGGTGATAATAAACTGTGTGGGATCTACTTGATTTTTCATCTTGATTTGAATTACATAATGGGGTCACAGCAGCAATGGACGGTGTTTGAATTGCTAGACCTTTTATCTGCAGTGAACATGCAACTATATGTGTGTCCTAAAAGAATTGGAATTATCCAGGGTTCGTTTGAACATTTTACACATTAAATTGGTTTTCTAGCCATTTCATGTGCACAATTCAAAATTAAACTACATGCACATGCTTCGGTGCACCAACATGTGTTGTAAAATCATATATGTGTCCATGGGTTTATGCTTAATTATGTCCCATGCAAGAAATGGGGATGAAATTCGAACACCACGGCACCGTGGCTCTACGGCAAATGTCGACGTACTTGCTTTTGTAATTCTAGTAAATCAAAAATTCGTCCAAAATTCATGAAACTTGGCATGCTATCATGGAGCGGCATCAACATGCCGTGGTAAAAATTTTGTCCCATTTGGGGCAGGTTTGGGTATAAGCTTCTCACAACAAGTGTGATGGTTTCGGTAGGGAACGTTTCACTTTTATGGACGAAACAATATCCGTTGCCTCTTCTCGATTTCAAATTTTGTCCTAGTGTCAACATAGAAAAACAGGAGTGTTGTGTCAATTTTTGGGATTTTTCGGGGTTCGCTTGGACAATTTTATACATTAACTGAGTTTTCTATGCATTCATGTGCATAATTCAAATTTGAATTACAGGCACATGCTCTAATGCATATAAATTAGTTGAACATTCAATTATGTGTCCTTGGTTGCATGCTTAGGTCCCATGCAAGAAATGGGAATGAATGTCAAACACCCTACCACCGTCACTAGGCCGCAAACATTGAGATACCTGGTTTTTAAATTCTAGTAAATCCAAAGCTCGTCTGAAATTCATGAAACTTGGCATGCTGTCATGGAGCGGCATCAACATGTCGTGGTAAATTTTTATGTCCCATTTGGGGCAGGTTTGGGGATATGCTTCTCACAACAAGCCTGATGGTTTCGGTAGGGAATGTTTCACCTTTCTGGACGAAACGATATCCATTGCCTCTTCTCGATTTTAATTTTTTCCTAGTGTCAACATAGAACAACATGAGTGTTGTGTCAATTTTTGGGATTTTTCGGGGTTCGTTTGGACATTTGTATGCATTAATTGAGTTTTCAATGCATTTATGTGCATAATTCAAATTTGAACTACATGCACA
The DNA here is from genome assembly GCF_018294505.1 of Triticum aestivum. Taxonomy (NCBI): domain Eukaryota; kingdom Viridiplantae; phylum Streptophyta; class Magnoliopsida; order Poales; family Poaceae; genus Triticum; species Triticum aestivum. The sequence goes on from NC_057799.1 coordinate 328,661,699, forward strand.
TGCTCTAATGCATATAAATTGGTTGAAAATTCAAATTTGTGTCCTTGGTTGCATGCTTAGGTCCCATGCAAGAAATGGGAATGAATGTCAAACACCCTGCCACCGTCACTCGGCCGCAAACATTGAGATACCTAGTTTTTAAATTCTAGTAAATCCAAAACTCATCTGAAATTCATGAAACTTGGCATGCTATCATGGAGCGGCATCAACATGTCGTGGTAAATTTTTTATCCCATTTGGGGCAGGTTTGGGTATATGCTTCTCACAAACCAGAGCTTCTCACAACAAGCATGATGGTTTCGGTAGGGAACGTCCCACCTTTGGGGACGAAACGATATCCATTGCCTCTTATTGCTTTCAAAACAATTCTCGTGCCAACGTAGAACAATAGGAGTGTTGTGTCCATTTTTGTGATTTTTCGAGGTTCGTTTGGACATTTGTATGCATTAATTGAGTTTTCAATGCACTTATGTGCATAATTCAAATTTGAACTACATGCACATGCTCAATGCATAAAAATTGGTTGAAAATTCAAATCTGTGTCCTTGGTTCCATACTTAGGTCCCATGAAAGAAATGTGAATGAATGTCAAACACCCTGCCACCGTGGCTCGGCCGCAAACATTGAGATACCTTGTTTTTAAATTCTATTAAATCCAAAACTCGTCTGAAATTCATGAAACTTGGCATGCTATCATGGAGCAGCATCAACATGCCGTGGTAAAAAATTTGTCCCATTTGGGGCAGGTTTGGGTATATGCTTCTCACAAACCAGAGCTTCTCACAACAAGCATGATGGTTTCGGTAGGGAACGTCCAACCTTTGGGGACGAAACGATATCCATTGCCTCTTATTGCTTTCAAAAAAATCTCGTGTCAACGTAGAACAACAGGAATGTTGTGTCAATTTTTGTGATTTTTCGGGGTTCGTTCAGACATTTTTATGCATTAATTGAGTTTTCAATGCATTTATGTGCATAATTCAAATTTGAACTACATGCACATGCTCTAATGCATATAAATTGATTGAAAATTCAAATTTGTGGCCTTGGTTGCATGCTTAGGTCCCATGCAAGAAATGGGAATGAATGTCAAACACCCTGCCGTCACTCAGCCGCAAACATTGAGATACCTTGTTTTTAAATTCTAGTAAATCCAGAACTCCTCTGAAATTCATGAAAATTGGCATGCTATCACGGAGCGGCATCAACATGTCGTGGTAACGTTTTTGTCCCATTTGGGGCAGGTTTAGGTATATGCTTCTCACAAACCAGAGCTTCTCACAACAAGCATGATGGTTTCGGTAGGAAACGTCCCACCTTTGAGGATGAAACGATGTCCATTGCTTCTTATTGCTTTCAAAAAAATTCTCGTGTCAACGTAGAACAACAGGAGTGTTTTGTCAATTTTTGTGATTTTTCGGGGTTCGTTTTGACATTTTTATGCATTAACTCAACTTTCAATGCATTCATGTGCATAATTCAAATTTGAACTACATGTACATGCTCTAATGCATATAAATTGGTTGAAAATTCAAATCGGTGTTCTTGGTTGCATGCTTAGGTCCCATGCAAGAAATGGGAATGAATGTCAAACACCCTGCCACCGTCACTCGGTCGCAAACATTGACATACTTGGTTTTTAAATTCTAGTAAATCAAAAACTCGTTTGAAATTCATGAAACTTGGCATGCTATCATGGAGTGGCATCAACATGCCGTGGTAAATGTTTTGTCCCATTTGGGGCAGGTTTGGGTATATGCTTCTCACAAACCAGAGCTTCTGACAACAACCATGATGGTTTCGGTAGGGAACGTCCCACCTTTGGGGACGAAACGATATCCATTGCCTCTTATTGCTTTCAAATTTTTTCTCGTGTCAACATAGAACAATAGGAGTGTTGTGTTAATTGTGTGATTTTTTGGGGTTCGTTTGGACATTTTTATGCATTAACTGAGTTTTCAATACATTCATGTGCATAATTCAAACTTGAACTACATGCACATGCTCCAATCCATATAAATTGGTCTAAAATTCAAGTATGTGTCCATGGGTGCATGCTTAGGTCCCATGCAAGAAATGGGAATGAATTTCAAACAACAGGGCACCGTTGATTGCTAGCAAAACATTGAGATACTTTGTTTTTAAATTCTAGTAAATCCAAAACTTGTCTGAAATTCATGAAACCTGGCATGCTATCATGGAATGGCACCTGACATGCTGCGGTATTTTTCGTGTCCATTTTGAGAGAAGGCGCACTCGGATAGCCAACAAAGTCATTTTGAAAAAATAGCTGCCACTTTAATATCTCAAACGTTTGTATAATTCAAACCGTGTGTGTTCTGTTAACCATTCACGTGACGCCACGTGTCTTGGTTTTAATGGCTATAGGAGGTGCCGTGCGGACAGCTGCTTGACCTTGACTGAACGGGAGGCGTGCGAGCGCAGTCCGGTGCGCAGGCTGACCGAGAGGCGTGCAAGTTGTCCTCCAATGTGCAGGCTCACCGGGAAACGTGCGAGCTGTACGTTGCGCAGGCTCATTGGGAAGCGAGCCCTTTGACTTTCATGGCCGCCTGCCTTCCTCTCCATTAATGGCACCCGAGCCGCTGCTTAATACGGGCAGCCTTAATGTTCGCCTCCCATTCCCCTCCCTCCCGCAGGCATCCACCAACGCCATGGCACAGAAGGATCATATGCCACTAGTCTTCAAGTTTGGTGAAGTTGACTCCGAGCCGGAGGAGATAAAAAATAAGGAGGAATGGGGCCTCATGGACATGGCCCAGAATGAGCTGGCCACGGCGGTTCCTGCCCCCGCTCCCGTCCCAGCTCCCATCCCTGCGCCCGCGCCAGCGACCATCCCCGTAGCATTGACAGGCTGGTCGCCGAGAACTATCACAGAGATGGAAGGCGCGGGCATCAGCGAGGTCTCCGCGGACCCGCGCGAGCTCGTGTACATGCCAGCGCCCATGCCCGTGCCCGTGCGGGAACCTGGGAGGTTGCGCGGGAACGGGCTCAGCGACGATTCATTGGCGCCACCGTTTGGCCAAAAGAACGCCCCCGCGCGCTGCGCAAGCTTGCGCTGTAAGCCGTCTGCGGCGGTGGGGTGACAAGACGTGCGAGAGGAGGATGAAAGCTCATGTACACATACGGTTTATAAAAAACGTTTGCCATTTAATTACCTACTATACCCCCGTCCTGGTTTATAAGTATGATTTAACTAATAAAATACGAATGCATGTCGCCAAAGATTATATAGTTGGATTCGTATTTGAACATAGTTTCCAATTATATAATTTTTATAACATGCATTAACATTTTGTTGGTTAAATTTGAGGGCAAAGTATGGCACAGAATATAAAGGGGACTATAGACTAGACGGAGGTAGTAGCACACGGCCGCTCTCTACGCCGCGACGCAACTGACGGACGGCTTGTAGGCAACCATTTCCTTCGTGTTCAACTGCTCTATGTGTGTGGTTGCTTGCGGTTCAGGCAGCCGCGGCGCGCTCTGCTCGCGCCCCGCCGCACGCGCTCTGCTCTGGCGTCCCTCCGGGTGCTCTGCCCATGTCCCTCCATGCGTGCTGCCAGTGTTTGGGGCCGGGGCACGTTCGTGTGCATGCGGTTGCGTCAGGCGAGGCGCGACAATGCAGTTACTCGCTGCAAAAACTGCCATGTGGACGTGCAGAGAATCCAGGCCGCCTGGCCCCCATTTATTCCTGCGGCCATTTACCTTCATCTCTCGCGTCACACGACACAATAAGCACACCCACGACAACACATACAGAGAGGACATCCAGCGGTTCCAATGGCGCTCCCAACGGCCGACGACGACAACGGCGGGCAGTTCACCACGCATCATGTAGTGGACTCCCACGTGAGGGGGAAAGCCCTCTTGGTGGTGTACACGAATGATCCGGACTCAGTGGAGAGCTCCATCCAAACTATGGAGCAGTTGCTTGCGGAGGACAAGTACCGAGTGGTCGGCTTCGACCTCGAGTACACCATCAGTCGTGCCGGGCACGATCACAAGGTTGTCGTCGCCCAGTTGTGCGTGCGACATGACGTCCTTGTCTACCACTACCACCTTGCCACAAGGCCTTGCGAGCATTTCTCCAGGTTTATCAACAGCTCCGACTACAATTTCGCTACGGTGGACACCACCAACGATCTAAAAGCGCTCAAGGTTTTGGACTTGAAATGCCCGAATCTTGTCAACATCCAGCACCACTACAAGGTCTGGGGCAGCAACAAAAAGAAATTGAACTCCCTGGTTGACCTCGCCTCGGCCATCATCGACCCCTAATACATGAAGATGAAGAATGAGAGCAAGAAGGACAAGAACGCCTGGCATAGTGTGTGGCATGAGAGACTGGATGAACAACATGTCAAGTACACGGCCATGGACGCGTACACAAGCTACGAGATGTACAGGCGGATCATTGACATGAGGAAGTATCTTCTTCCTGCCCTAGACGAGGGATCGAGCCATAGAGCAATGGAGGGAGCATCACAAGAAGTAGATGACTAGACGATCGTTTCTCCTACTTTAGAATGCATGCAATTGTTTATTGAGGTGTGTGCGAATGATCTGTATAGTCACTTATGTAATTGGATCTTTATTTCAGTTATATATATATAACACTATTCTAATCCTAGGATTAGAATAGTTATTTGGATCACAGCCAGCCCTATAAGGGCCCGATGAGATCCTCCTGAGATCCCGAGAAATCCACTGGACCAGATTATAGAAAAAGCCCACGCCCACCCTACCCGCTGCCCCCGATTCCCACCCAACCTCCCTCGATCTCCTCCACCGAATGCTGCAGCACCCTCTAGATCGTGCCGCCGCCACCACCCTCCTGGATCTCGCCGCCGCGCGCGTCCTCCCCCACGCCGGAGTGCCTCCTCCGCCAAGCCTGGCGAGTGTCCTCCCCCACGGCCGGCGTGCCTCCTCTGCTGGGACCCAGCTTCCTCTGCCACGGTCGGTGTTCCTCCTCCCCAACATTCGCCGCCCTCTCTATAGGGTTCCGGGGCACCACCCACCGTCGCCCATTGGTCCGTGCCCCGGCACATCCTCTCCGATGTGCCTCCAGCCGCCACCCCCCAACTCCAGCACCTCCTCTCCTGCCCAGGACTACAACACCTCCTCCGACCCCCGCCACCCACCGCCCGATGTGTTGCTGCCCAAAACGGATCCACACCGCTCCTCCCCCTCCTGGTTGATGCCATCAGCAGAGTTCAGGAAGTTCGCAGCCGCTACCTCTGGCCTTTCAACAATGGAGCCCCCGAACAGTCATCGCCTCAGCGCCGAAACCCCAGCCAGCTAGCTACAACTCCACCCATTACCACCCATTGCATCACCTCGCCCCCACTTAATCTCCTGAATTTTTTGTGTATTCTTCTTCAGAAGTTTAGGTCATCATAAGTTGCTTCGATTGAGCTACTGTTATGAAAAAGTTTAGCTCATCATATGTGAAGAAGAATAGTACAGTGGTCAAGTTATTACTAGTTCAACCAAATGACACAGAAATGCAACTCTGCAGACTTCAACAAATGGTCGTCTTATGACGGAGAAGAGCGGGATTGTACTATTTGGTCGATCTAGTATACAAGCCATAAAAAATTGTAGTGCTGGATTTTAGAGCCTGAGCTTTATCAGAAGTGGATAAAGTGAACCTGGACCAAATAGATTGACGTGCAATTTGGTTGAACTAGTTACTACCAGACTGATTTTTTTTTGTAAAAGGAGGTATTGTCCTATTTTCTATTGTGTGGCAATGCTCGTGCTCATGGCCATGGGAGGTTCGGATGTTGTGCTCTTCTTTTCTAGCTGATTCATTGAGCTCGGAAATTTCGAAACTATGTTTTTTGTAGAGTGGACACTTTGTACAATAAAACTATGGTTACCAGGAACCATAGTTTTCTAGTACCAGCAAACAGTGGTATGTCAGTATGTGCATTAGTGCTTGTGCAGTTGTTTTTAGTTGCAAGTGCGCCCCCAAAAAAGGTGTTACCCTACTATTTATAGTAAAAAAATATCAAGTTTGGAACAAAAATGTTTCAGATTTACAGATACAACATGCTTAAGGTGTATGTGTAACATGGCTTTGTGGACTTCTCTTAATTTACAGGAATTTGGTCATACTTTTACATGAATTTTTTCGTTTGCTTGACGGGGTTATGCGTGTACTTGTATGTTTGCGTGAAGCAAATCAGAAATCTTGAAGTTCAAAAAGGATACGGTGGGAGGTTCACATGTAAAAACTCGACGATGCTCATTTGTATTCATGTTGGATGATAGGCCACTTGCTCTAACATTTTATTATTTGTCTTAAATTTAATAAAACTGAACCATAGAGGTTGAAAAACAAAAAATTATTCTATATTCATAGAACAAAACAAGTTCTTTTTGAAGTTAAAAACCTCAATGAGAAAATTGAGAAAATTTCATTTACTTTATCTCTCTAATCATATGGGAAAAAGAGTTCAACTAAAAAGTCACGTAAGAAGTTCATCTGCAAAAGAACATATAGTAAAAAAACTACACAGAATGTATATCTAAATAAATACACAAAACTCCAATTTTCACATTTCTAAAAAAACACAAAGAATTTCAAATAAAAAAAGTTAGAGCGGTTCGATGTCTATAAAAAACTCATATTTTTCCGTTACTAAAGTGAAACGGAGAGAAGTTCAAAGTAATAACAGCCAGAAGTTCACGTACTGCATGGTGTGTGTTTTCATATCAGAAAATAGAATTAAAAAGTTAAAGTATAAAAATTTAGTTGCAAGAAGTTCAGGTGCTCGGCACAGGAAAGTTTTAGAACTTCTTGTAAGAGAGGTAATCGGCACGGTATGTCATTTGTGCAACTCCGATGAACGGGTGAGAAATTACGAACAAAAATACGTGGTAGAAGTTCAAAGTGAAAATAGCGGGAGGCTCAACTACTACACGGAATGCATTTCAGATCAGAATAAAATGAACAAAAACTAAAAGCCTAAAAGGTTTGTTGCAAGAAGTTCATGTGCTCCTTGCGGTGTAGTTTGAGATCTCTAGTGCGAGACATCCGTCCTTCAATTACATGTTAAAAACAAAGCCAAAAACGATGTTGTTTTTTCCATTTTTAATACTTCTCAAAAGGCAATGAATTTCTAACAATTGTGTAGATGACAAAGTTGCTTCTATTCATAAGCTTCCCAACGGTATATTATATGCTACATTCTGATAAATGATTTAAAAGTTTTATGTATATCGTTAAAAACACATTTTTACGCATTCAAAAAATTATTTTGAACCGTCGCAAGTATGAAAAAATGATCAACACGAAAAAGTTGAGTGTTTTCAACAGCTTTCCATCGGTATACCATTTGCTCAATTCCGCTAAGTGGTTGGCGAGTTACGGGCAAAAACCAGCACGTCAAAAATAGATTGAAGTTCAAATAGACATGCCCGAGAAGTTCAACTACTTCAAGCAGTGCATTTCCATTCGCGATGAATGCAGAAATCATGATCTCATCATTTTCTAATTTACTTCAAAACGGCAGGAATATCATCTGTGTAAGTTCAAGTCCTCGGTCAGAGAAAGTTAAAAACTTTATTGTGAGAGAGGTTTGTACAAAAGGAATATCATTTGTGTAACACTGACGAATGGATGAGAAAATTGCAAACGACAATACGTCACAGAAGTTCAACGTGAAAACAGCAGGAAGTTCAACTACTACACTGAATGAATTTCAGATGAAAAACTTTTAAAATCGTCAGATCTGAGTTTTAATGTCATTGGTGCGGCGCAACTGGTTCAATGCTTATTACAAACCCAAAGAAGGTCATTAAAAAATCATCTCAAACAATTTTATAACACGGATTTTCTCTCTTAAAATAAACCTACAAGTAAAAATTTAAAAACGGAGCGGCTCGATGTCTTTCAAAAAGTAGGATTTTTTCCATTACTAAAAGAAATAAAACCAGGAAGTCCAATTTAAAAAGATGGAGAAGTTCGATGATTATAGAAAACTCAAATTTTCCTCGTTATTAAAGAATGGAAAAAGGAAGTTCAAAAATTGAATAACAATAAGTTCAACTTTTAAAAATAGAGCGCTTCAAAATTTCATAAAAAAGATTAAGAAAAAAACCAGGAAGTCCATATTAAAAAGATGGAGAAGTTTGATGATTCTAGAAAACTTAGATTTCCCTCGTTATTAAAAATGGAAACAAGAAGTTCAAAAATAAAATAACAAGAAGTTCAACTTTTAAAAATAGAGCGCTTCGGAATTCATAAAAAAGGATTAAGAAATTTAGATTAATATTCATAAAAAACTCAGATATTTTCACGTAACTGAGAGAAGTTCAGATTGATAACTGCTAGAAGTTCACGTACTACACGGTGTGCATTTTGTATTAAAAAGGAATAAAAAGGCAAAGACTAAAACTTTTGTTTTTATAAGTTCAAGTTCTCGGGCGGAGAAAGTTTAAAAAATTATTGTGAGAGAGGTTTGTACAAAACGAATATCATTTGTGCAACACTGACGAATGGATTAGAAAATTACAAACGAATATACGTCACAGAAGTTCAACGTGAAAACAACAGGAAGTTCAACTACTGCACTGAATGAATTTCGCATGAAAAACTTTTAAAACCGTCGCGAGTATGAAAAAATGATCAACACGGGAAAGTTGCGTGTTTACAGCAGCTTTCCATTGGTATATAACTTGCTCAATTCCGGTGAGTGGATGGAGAGCTGCGAGCAAAAAAAGCCCGTGAAAAATAGAGTGAAGTTTAAGTACACACGCCGAGAAGTTCAAGTTCCTCACGCGGTGCATTTTCGACGAATCTGTTTCGCGATAAAGGCAGAACATATGATATCTCTGTTTGCAAAATTACTTGAAAACGACTAGGAATCAGAGAAAACCATCTACATGAAAAAGTTTCGTATTTTCCGTAGCTTTTCAACGGTGTATTATTTGCCCCATTTAAAGTTTGTAAAAATTACGGTGAAAATGCGTTTTTAGACATTTTCAAAATTGACATAAAACCGTAATGAATTGGGAGAAACAATATATACCAAAAAGTTTCGCATTTTTTCAAGCTTTCCAATGCTATATCGTTTGATGCATTCGGACGTACGATAAAAAAAATAGGTTGAAAATGCGAACTCGGTGGAACTTGTACCATTTTCTAAATTACTCTTAAACCTTCCAAAATTAGAAAAAACTTTCCACATGAAAAAGTAGCGCAATTTCATAAGCTTTTCAACGCCATATCATTTGCCTCAATTGGATTAGCAGTTTAGAAATGGCATCGAAAATACGAACTCGGCTGTTCGGTTTGCAAAATATTACGATTTTCCAAATTAGTCTTTAATCATAGGGAATTAGAGAAAACTTTCAACATGTGGAAGGAGCGGTTTTGCAGCAGCTTTCCAACACCATATTATTTGCCTCATTTCAATAAACGGTTTAGAAATGCAATCGAAAATACGATTCACGTTTTTTGTTTGAAGAAAAAACAGTTTTCAAAACTGCTCTTAAACCGCTTACATTTTGTGAAAAATTTAACTTGGGTCATGATAATGGTGTCCATAGCTTTCCAACGGTATATCGCAAGCCCCATTTGGGCAATGTTGGCGGAAGTTCAACCTAGCACAGGGGAAGTTCAGGTTGAACAACTCGGGCAGTAAAATTGCAAAAAACACAATTTCATCACGACCCGAGAGCAAAATCTGCCAACGAGCGAGATTCCTATTTAAAACGGGCATTTAGTTGCTAAAAACCGTTTCTAGATTACACTTACATCATATAGAAAACGACTGGCCAGAATAATTCGTGCGAGAAGACACGGTTGCGAAGATAGCTCGAAGGTCGGGTTCTGCTAATATTAGCAGAATAAACTGTTAAAACTGTGTCTATCATAGCTTGCCACAGAAGTAGTTAATAGTCGCTAAACTTTTAATGGTTTAAAAGTTATCAAAACCCGGTCTACCATAGCTTGCCACAGAACTAGTTAAGGGTCGCTAAACTTTTAACGGTTTAAAATTTATCAAAAAGTATGAAATAAATATGGGAGCATCTCTCTAATGTAATAAGATGATCCAATTGAGGGATTGTCAAAATATGCATTTATGTGTCCTCGGCAAAAATAATAAGCATTTCAGCTCATTACGACATAAATATATACTGAACTATTTGTTTTTTTGTCCAGTACACATACGATCGTGTTTTTTAATCTATTATAGGTGTGTTCGTTCAGTATTTTTTTCAGAATTTATGAGAACTTTTGCACCGTTGAAACCCTTAACTACTTCTGTGGCAAGCTATAAACCGCTCGTCAGAATGAAGCAAATGATACACCGTTGGAAAGATATCATTGAGTCGCATCTTTTTCATATCTATTATTTTCTCTAATTCGTTACGGTTTAAGAGCAGTTTCAAATTTACTAAATCACGAAATTATGTTTTTCAATTTTTTTTCAAATTTTTTGTACTGTTTTTGCTCCAGTTTTTTAACCGTGTGTCGAAACGAGGCATGTAATATACCGTTGAAAAGCTATGGACGAGGCGCAACTTTCATATGTTGAAATTTTTGAGATTCCTTACGGTTTTAACTTAATTTTGAAAATCTTGCGGCAGATGACGAGTGGCAGCGGCCGTTTTTCACGAAATTTTTACAAACCGCTGGTCAGAATGATTCAAACGATACGCCATTGGAAAGATATCAACGAGGCGCAACTTTTTCATGTATAACACTCTCTCTAATTCTTTACGGTTTAAGAGGAATTTCGAATTTACCGAAATGCGGACACTCTGTTTTTCACGACACCCAAATCGACGTGCGTACTTCATCCGACTGAAAACCGCACTGCTTTCAAACTAAAATCTGCACTTCATCAGACCAGCAAGTGCACTGCATGATTTCTTTTTTTATGGGACGTAAATTTTTCCAAACGAGGTGGAGTGCACTTCATGTCGAGCGTTGGTGAACCCCGTACTATGAAAAGTGAACCACATTATTTTTCTTTTATCATCTCCATATTTTTTTTATCAACGAGTATGCACTGCAGGGATGAGGTGAGTGTACTGCATCAATTGTTCTTTTCCAATTTTCTTTCTACTGCACACAAACAACAGAGTGAGCTGCATTAAAAATCAACCTTTTCCAGTTTGTTTTCTTCCAATTTGTTTTTGCATTTGGCAACATAGTGAACCGCTCGGAGAGAGAATATCACTACAGCAATGAAACAAGTGAGCTGCACTTAATTTTTCTTCTTTTATTTTGTGCATGTTTTCGAGAGAGTTGTGGTCTGTACATCTCTGGACCACGAGACGGGGCTAACGACTGCAGTGATCCTCTTTTTAATGCACAGTACAAAACACACAAATTACAATGACGAGGGACTTAAAGAATAAATCTACATTTTTGTCCGTGAAATGCAAGCGGGCGCCGGCGCACTGCATGTCCAGCCCTCACAGCACTGCACCTGTGCGCCCATGGGATCGTAGCAAAAATTTGAACAACAGAAAAAATGTCAACCATTAGCAAAATACACACAAGAAAACACCGTCGTCCTGCCCCCCATCTTCGTGGACTGCAGGCACATGGGTGTCGCATTGCATGCCAACGCCCCATGAACGACCTCAGAACACAAAGAAAAATTCAACGTGAGCCAAATCTGACAGCCAAACTGCATAGGAAACCCGACAGCCAAATCTGGTAAATATATAAAATGCTTCAGAACTGCACGCCCGCCAATGAAGACACGCCGGCATCGCGAACGAACTGCAGCTCGCTGCTGGACAAGGAGGAAGCCATCGGTGGAGACGCCGAAGCATCAGCGATGGCTTGAAGCTCGTCACCATCCACTCCGCTACCGTGGACTGGCCCGCAAGCCCAAGAGCTCGAGCAACGCGGGGATCCGTAGAAGGTGATGGTGGAGGAGTAGTATTTTGCTGGCCCGGGGTGGCTAGATCTGGATGTCGGCAGTCGCGCAAGGGGGCGTGACTGCATTTGCCGCTACCACCAGACTGCACGAATGCATGCCAAAAACTGCAGGGTTCACCTGCACGAACTTCATGACAGGCAGCGTCGCGGCCCGGGTCAGGGGAAGATTGCCGCTAGTTCAACTGTCGACAGTGCAGGTCGGGGTGGAAGTGCGGCGACGAGGTCCCGTTGGAGGACGGGACGCAACGGCCCAATCGTCGGGGAGGGGTAGGGGATGGACGGAGAGGAGGGGACCCTACCCGTGGCGAACCTACACGCCGAGGAGAGAAGGTTAGCAACCGGCAACCCACGAGATCCAGGAGGCGGTTTTTGGCAGCGGTGCCTTGCTGGGGCGGTGAGGAGCAGGGGCACGGTGGGCGGGAGGCCGGAGCGGCACCGATCTGCTAGCTTGCCCGGCAGGGGCGGGCGGCACCAGTGGTGGCCTGGGTAGGGGGCGGGCCGCGACGGGTGGTGGCCAGCGCGAGCGGCGCCAGGTGGTGGCCGGGGCGGAGGGAGGGCCGCGCCGGGTGGTGGGCGGCGCCGGATGGTGGCGGGGGCGTGGGGCGGCGGCGAGAGGTCGGAGGAGGTGGCGTCGGGGGCTTGGTGGGTGGGGAAAAGTGGAGGTCGTGGGTGGGTTGGGTGGGGGTGGGTTTATTTTTTTGTAACGTGGACACGGGGTGTTAGCAGAATAAGCTATACTGTTAACAGAATAAGGGTCTTAGGGGGTGTTATTAGAATAGACCCACCCTATACACACACACACACACTTGTTATTCTTCTATAGACACAGCAAATCACACGGCTTATTAGCAGCAATCGCCTTGTTATTATTGGTCTTCGCACACATTTCTGATTACGGGCCTGTTTGCCGCGTATCACACACATCTTGTTCAGTTGAACTGTTTCCATTGTGTTGCCTAATCACACACAGTTCATCCTAGTGAACCGTATGTTGTATATCGCACACACACCTTCATCTGGTTGCCCGTTTCTTTTGTTCCTCCTCATCCCAAACAGTTAATTGAACTGAACCGTATGCCCTGCATTGCGCACGCAACTAAAATCTGAATCGTGTTTGATGCATCCGTCATCGCAAACGTTTTGCACCTTTTTGATGGGTTTTTTACACCACCGTCTGCGATTATGGCATCGCACACAGTTTCGTCGAAGGGTCTCTGATCGTAGTGTCGCGTTTGGACCATCCTACAGGAGTGTACATCCAATGCACAAGTATGATCGCAATGCTCCCTAGTTGGTGCTTTATAAGAGAATATGGACACTCAAATAAAAATAAAAATTGCATAAAGTAAATAGATAGGCCCTTCGCAGAGGGAAGCAGATATTTGTAGAGGTGCCAGAGCTCAAAGCTTAAATTGAGAGATAAAATATTTTGAGAGGCATGCTTTTCTCGTCAACGAAAACTACAGAGTAATTCCCAATACTTTCCATGTTAGATACATCATAGACTATTCACAAACATAAAATAAAGTTTATTCCTTTTTCAACCATTCTTTCACAATCCATGGGTAGTCGTATCCACGGGTACCTTCCATACCAACACTTTCCAAGGAATTTATTTTTTGACAACATAAAGTAAATTTCTTTTTCATTTTGGGGCTGGACATCCCTATTACCGCCACACTCTCATGCAATGACAAGTGAATAAACACTCATCTTGAGAATAACACATCTAGCATGGAAAAATATTGGCCACCCCTGGCGCTTCATGAGCGGTACGGGCACACAAAAGGGAATTCATTTTGAAATTAGAGATGGCACATACAAATTTACTTAGAACGGCATGAAAATACCGCATGTAGGTAGGTATGGTGGACTCATATGGCATAACTGGGTTTAAGGATTTTGGATGCACAAATAGTATTCCCACTTAGTGCAAGGAAAGGCTAGCAAATAGATTGAGAAGCAACCAACAAAGTGTTGGGGAACGTAGTAATTTCAAAAAAATTCCTACGCACACGCGAGATCATGGTGATGCATAGCAACGAGAGGGGAGAGTGTTGTCCACGTACCCTCGTAGACCGAAAGCGGAAGCGTTAACACAACGCGGTTGATGTAGTCGTACGTCTTCACGATCCGACCGAACAAGTACCGAACGCACGGCACCTCCAAGTTCAGCACACGTTCAGCTCGATGACGTCCCTCGAACTCCGATCCAGCCGAGTGTTGAGGGAGAGTTTCGTCAGCACGACGGCGTGGTGACGATGATGATGTTCTACCGACGCAGGGCTTTGTCTAAGCTCCGCGATGATATTATCGAGGTGTAATATGGTGGAGGGGGGCACCGCACACGGCTAAAATATCGTATATCAATTGTGTGTCTAGAGGTGCCCCCTGCCCCCGTATATAAAGGAGCAAGGGGGAGGCCGCCGGCCTAGGAGGAGAGGCGCACCAAGGGGGGAGTCCTACTCCCATTGTTGGAGTAGGAAAAGGGAAGGGAGAAGGAGAAAGAAGGAAGGGGCGCCCCCCTCCCTAGTCCAATTCGGACTAGTCCATGGGGAGGGGTGCGGCCTCCCATTGGGGCCTTTCTCTCCTTTCCTGTATGGCCCATTAAGGCCCAATACGAATTCCCGTAACTCTCCGGTACTCCGCAAAATACCCGAATCACTCGGAACCTTTCCGAAGTCCGAATATAGTCATCCAATATATCGATCTTTACGTCTCGGCCATTTCGAGACTCCTCGTCATGTCCCCGATCTCATCCGGGACTCCGAACTCCTTCGGTACATCAACATACATAAACTCATAATAAAACTGTGATCGTAACGTTAAGCGTGCGGACCCTACGGGTTCGAGAACTATGTAGACATGACCGAGACACCTCTCCGGTCAATAACCAATAGCGGAACCTGGATGCTCATATTGGTTCCCGCATATTCTACGAAGATCTTTATCGGTCAGACCGCATAACAACATACGTTGTTCCTTTGTCATCGGTATGTTACTTGCCCGAGATTCGATCGTCGGTATCTCGATACCTAGTTCAATCTCGTTACCGGCAAGTCTCTTTACTCGTTCCGTAATACATCATCCCGCAACTAACTTATTAGTCACAATGCTTGCAAGGCTTATAGTGATGTGTATTACTGAGTGGGCCCAGAGATACCTCTCCGACACTCGGAGTGACAAATCCTAATCTCGAAAAACGCCAACCCAACAAGTACCTTTGGAGACACCTGTAGAGCACCTTTATAATCACCCAGTTACGTTGTGACGTTTGGTAGCACACAAAGTGTTCCTCCGGTAAACAGGAGTTGCATAATCTCATAGTCATAGGAACATGTATAAGTCATGAAGAAAGCAATAGCAACATACTAAACGATCGAGTGCTAAGCTAACGGAATGGGTCAAGTCAATCACGTCATTCTCCTAATGAGGTGATCCCGTTAATCAAATGACAACTCATGTCTATGGCTAGGAAACATAACCATCTTTGATTAACGAGCTAGTCAAGTAGAGGCATACTAGTGACACTCTGTTTGTCTATGTATTCACACATGTATTATGTTTCCGGTTAATACAATTCTAGCATGAATAATAAACATTTATCATGATATAAGGAAATAAATATTACTTTATTATTGCCTCTAGGGCATATTTCCTTCACAAAGAAACAAAAAATCTCATAAACAAGCATTAAGCATAACTAACACCGAATAATGCACCACAAGTAGGATGTAACTTCATTGCATAACTATTGACTTCCGTGCTTGAATAGGGAATCACAAATCTTAACACCAATATTCTTACTAAAGCATAATTACTCACCGACATGACTCACATATTACTATCATCATATCTCAAAACTATTACAAAGAATCAAGTTTATAATGTCCAATGATCTTCATGAAAGTTTTTATTATATCCCTCTTGAATATCTATCACTTTGGGACTAATTTCATATATTACCATTGCTTATAACAAGCTCTCAAACAAATTTAATTGAAGAACATGAGCATAATATTTTCATATCTCAAAATAATATAAGTGAAGCATGAGAGAATTTATTCAAAAATTTACTAACTCTCAAATTAATCTAAGTGAAGCATGAGAGTATTTCTTCAAAAATTAAAGCACCACCGTGCTCAAAAAGATATAAGTGAAGCACTAGAGCAATTCCAAAGCTCGAAAAAATTTAAGTGAAGCACATAGAGCAATTATAACAAATCATAGCATCATTATGGCTTCCTCAAATAAGTGTGTCCAACAAGGATGATTGCGACAAACTAAAAAGCAAAACAAGCAAAGACTCATATAATACAAGACGCTCCAAGCAAAACTCATGATATTTGACGAATAAAAATATAGTTCCAAGTAAATTATCGATGGTTGTTAGAAGAAAGAGGGGATGGCTTCCGGGGCATCCCCAAGCTTAGTTGTTTGGTTCTCCTTGAATATTAACTTGGGGAGCCATGGGCATCCCCAAGCTTAGGCTCTTTTCACTCCTTATTCCTTCATCCATCGTGATCTCACCCAAAACATGAAAACTTCAATCACACAAAACTTAATAAAACCTTCGTGAGATTCGTTAGTATAATCAAGCAAATCACCACTTTAAGTACTGTTGCAAATCCATTCATATTTTATTAATGCATTATACCTACTATATCCTAACTTTTGCATGGCTTATACCCTCCAATACAATCCATAGATTCATCAAAATAAGCACACAATGCAATGAAAACAGAATCTGTCAAAAATAGAACAGTCTGAAGAGATTCGAATTCTACTCATACTTCTCTAACTCCAACAATTCTGAAAAATTAGGACAACATAGGAACTTTGTAAATCAATATTGTGTAAAAAAATCATAATTTTATCACGCTTCTGTGATTTTTAACAATTCTGCTACTGGGTGCAAAAGTTTTTGTTTTTCAACAAGATCAAATCAACTATCACCGAACATGATCCCAAAGGCTTTACTTGGCACAAACACTAATTAAAACACAAAATCACAATCATAACAGTAGCAGAATTGTGCAAACACTCAAGAACAGAAAGAAAAAGAGAAAAAAATTATTTTATTCATTGGGTTGCCTCCCAACAAGCGCTATCGTTGTATGCCCCTAGCCAGGCATAATGCATAGATTTAAGTATTGACATCTTTTGTTTTTGCACCGTAGGTTACCCTCATGATTGAATCATATGGTGGCCTAATTCTTATTCTAGGAAGTGTTTCATACCCTTTCTTAGTGAAAACTGGAACTTAATATTCCCTTCTTTCATATCAATCACGGCACCTATAGTTCATAAAAACGGTCTACCAAGTATGATGGGACAAGTCGGATTGCAATCAATATCAAGAACAATAAAATCTATGGGCACATAGTCCCTACTTGCAAGAATAAGAACATCATTAATTCTTCCCAAAGGTTGTTTAATAGTAGAATTCACCAAGTGCAAATTAAGAGAACATTTTTCAATATTGGTAAGACCAAGCACATCACATAGAGATTCCAGAATTGTGTAAACACTAACACCTAAATCACATAAAGCAAAGTACTCATAATTTTCAATCTTTACTTTAATGGTAGGCGATACGTCTACAACGTATCTATAATTTTTGATTGTTCCATGCTATTATATAATCTGTTTTGGATGTTTTATATGCACTAATATGCTATTTTATATTATTTTTGGGACTAACCTATTAACCTAGAGCCCAGTGCTAGTTCATGTTTTTCCCTGTTTTTGAGTTTCGCAGAAAAGGAATACCAAACGGAGTCCAAACGGAATAAAATCTTCGCGATGATTTTTCTTGCACCAGAAGACAACCAGGAGATTTGGAGATGAAGTCGGAGGAGCCACGAGGCGGCCACAAGGACAGAGGGTGGGGGTAGGGCGCGCCCCCACCCTTGTGGGCCCCTCGTGCACCCCCTGACCTAATTCTTTCGCCTATATATACTTATATATCCCCAAACCAACAGAGGAATCCACGAAAACACTTTTCCACCGCCGCAACCTTCTGTACCCGTGAGATCCCATCTAGGGACCTTTTCCGGCACCATGCCGGAGGGGGATTCAATCACGGAGGGCTTCTACATCAACTCTATTTCCCTTCCGATGAAGCGTGAGTAGTTTACCACAGACCTACGGGTCCATAGCTAGTAGCTAGATGGCTTCTTCTCTCTCTTCGATTCTCAATACCATGTTCTCCTCGATGTTCTTGGAGATCTATTCGATGTATACTCTTTTTGCAGTGTGTTTGCCGAGATTCGATGAATTGTGGATTTATGATCAGCTTATCTATGAATATTTTTTTAATCCCCTCTGGATTCTTTTATGCATGATTTGATATCTTTGTAATTCTCTTCGAACTATCGGTTTGGTTTGGCCAACTAGATTGTTTTTTCTTGCAATGGGAGAAGTGCTTAGCTTTGGGTTCAATCTTGCGGTGTCCTTGCCCAGTGACAGTAGGGGCAGCAAGGCACGTACTGTATTGTTGCCATCGAGGATAACAAGATGGGGTTTTCATCATATTGCCTGAGTAATTCCTTTACATCATGTCATCTTGCTTAATGCGTTACTCCGTTCTTTATGAACTTAATACTCTAGATGCATGCTGGATAGCGGTCGATATGTGGAGTAATAGTAGTAGATGCAGAATCGTTTCGGTCTACTTGATACGGACATGATGCCTATATTCATGATCATTGCCTTAGATATCGTCATAACTTTGTGCATTTCTAACAATTGCTCGGCATTAATTTGTTCACCCACTGTAATATTTTCTATCTTGAGAGAAGCATCTAGTGAAACCTATGGCCCCCGAGTCTATTTTCCATCATATAAGTTTCCGATCTACTATTTTGCAATCTTTTCCTTTCCGATCTATAAACCAAAAATACCAAAAATATTTACTTTACCATTTATCTATCTCTATCAGATCTCACTTTTGCAAGTAACCGTGAAGAGATTGACAACCCCTTTATCGCGTAGGGTGCAAGTTGTTTGATTGTTTGTGCAGGTATTCGGTGACTTGTGTGTTGTTGATACATATCCAATGTATCTATAATTTTTGATTGTTCCATGTTGTTATATTATCATTCTTGGATGTTTTATAATGATTTCATAGTCATTTTATATCATTTTTTGGTACTAACCTACTGACATAGTGCCAAGTTCCAGTTGCTGTTTTCTGCATGTTTTTTACATCGCAGGAAATCAATACCAAACGGAGTCCAAATGCAGCGAAACTTTTGGAGGATTTTTTTGGACCAGAAGACATTCAGTGGGTCGGAGAAACCCCTTGGGGGGTGCTCCGAGGGGAGCACAACCCACTAGGGCGCGCGTGGATGCCCAAGCGCGCCCTGGTGGGTTGTGCCCACCTCGGGTGCCCCTTGAATCGACTCTTTGCTCTATAAATACCCCAATATTCCAGAAACCCTAGGGGAGTCAGCGAAAATCAATTCCATCCGCCGTAGATTCCAGAACCACCAGATCCAATCTAGACACCATCACGGAGGGGTTCACCACTTCCATTGGTGCCTCTCCAATGATGTGTGAGTAGTTCTTTGTAGACCTACGGGTCCGTAGTTAGTAGCTAGATGGCTTCCTCTCTCTCTCTCGTTTGATTCTCAATACAATGGTCTCTTGGAGATCCATATGATGTAACTCTTTTGCGGTGTGTTTGTTGGGATCCGATGACCTTTGAGTTTATGATCAGATCTATCTTTTATCCATGAAAGTTATTTGATTCTTCTTTCATCTCTTATATGCATGATTGTTTATAGCCTCGTATTTCTTCTCTGAGATTTGGGTTTTGTTTGGCCAACTTGATAAATTTATCTCGCAATGGGAAGAGGTGCTTTGTAGTGGGTTCGATCTTACGGTGCTTGATCCCAGTGACAGAAGGGGAACCAACACGTATGTATCATTGCTACTAAGGATAAAACGATGGGGTCTATTTCTACATAAATAGATCTTGTCTACATCATGTCATCATTCTTATTGCATTATTCCGTTTCTCCATGAACTTAATACACTAGATGCATGCTGGATAGCGGTCGATGTGTGGAGTAATAGTAGTAGATGCAGGCAGGAGTCGGTCTACTAATCTTGGATGTGATGCCTATATAATGATCATTGCATGGATATCGTCATGATTATTTGAAGTTCTATCAATTGCCCAATAGTAATTTGTTCACCCACCGTTTGCTATTTTCTCGAGAGAAGCCACTAGTGAAACCTACGGCCCCCGGGTCTCTTCTTTAATATATTTGCCTTTGCTATCTATTTTCCTTTGCTTTTATTTTCAGATCTATTAATCCAAAAATACAAAAATACCTTGCTGCACTTTATTTTATTTGGCATTCGATCTATCAATATTTACTACTCTCTCACGTCCGTTACCAATTTCTGGCGCCGTTACCCGAAAGGGGTTGACAACCCCTTTTACACGTCGGGTTGTGAGTATTTGTTATTTGTGTGTAGTGTTGGAAATATGCCCTAGAGGCAATAATAAAATGGTTATTATTATATTTCCTTGTTCATGATAATTGTCTATTGTTCATGCTATAATTGTGTTATCCGGAAATCGTAATACATGTGTGAATACATAGACCACAACATGTCCCTAGTGAGCCTCTAGTTGACTAGCTCGTTGATCAACAGATAGTCATGGTTTCCTGACTATGGACATTGGATGTCATTGATAACGGGATCACATCATTAGGAGAATGATGTGATGGACAAGACCCAATCCTAAGCATAGCACAAGATCGTGTAGTTCGTTTGCTAGAGCTTTTCCAAATGTCAAGTATCATTTCCTTAGACCATGAGATTGTGCAACTCCCGGATACCATAGGAGTGCTTTGGGTGTGCCAAACGTCACAACGTAACTGGGTGGCTATAAAAGTGCACTACGGGTATCTCCGAAAGTGTCTGTTGGGTTGGCACGAATCGAGACTGGGATTTGTCACTCCGTATGACGGAGAGGTATCTCTGGGCCCACTCGGTAATGCATCATCATAATGATCTCAATGTGACCAAGTGTTTGGTCACGGGATCATGCATTACGGTACGAGTAAAGTGATTTGCCGGTAACGAGATTGAACAAGGTATTGGGATACCGACGATCGAATCTCGGGCAAGTAACGTACCGATTGACAAAGGGAATTGTATATGGGATTGATTGAATCCTCGACATCGTGGTTCATCCGATGAGATCATCATGGAACATGTGGGAGCCAACATGGGTATCCAGATCCCGCTGTTGGTTATTGACCGGAGAGTCGTCTCGGTCATGTCTGCATGTCTCTCGAACCCGTAGGGTCTCCACATTTAAGGTTCGGTGATGCTAGAGTTGTAGAGATATTAGTATGCGGTTAACCGAAAGTTGTTCGGAGTCCCGGATGAGATCCCGGACGTCACGAGGAGTTCCGGAATGGTCCGGAGGTAAAGATTTATATATGGGAAGTCCTATTTTGGCCACCGGAAAATGTTCGGGATTTTTCGGTATTGTACCGGGAAGGTTCTAGAAGGTTCCGAAGTGGGGCCCACCTACATGGGGGGACCCACATGAACGTGGGTAGTGGGGGCAAGGCCCCACACCCCTGGTCAAGGCGCACCAAGATCCCACCTTAGAAGGAATAAGATCATATCCCGAAGGGATAAGATCAAGATCCCTAAAAAAGGGGGATAACAATCGGTGGGGAAGGGAAATGATGGGATTTCTTTCCCCCACCTTTGCCAACGCCCCAATGGACTTGGAGGGCAAGAAACCAGCCCCCTCCACCCCTATATATAGTGGGGAGGCGCATGGGAGCAGCAACCCAAGCCCTGGCGCCTCCCTCCCTCCCGTGACACCTCTTCCTCCCCGCTTGCGCTTGGCGAAGCCCTGCCGGGATCCCGCTACTTCCACCACCACGCCGTCGTGCTGCTGGATCTCCATCAACTTCTCCTCCCCCCTTGCTGGATCAAGAAGGAGGAGACGTTTCCCGCTCCATACGTGTGTTGAACGCGGAGGTGCCGTTCGTTCGGCGCTAGGATCATCGGTGATTTGGATCACGACGAGTACGACTCCATCAACCCTGTTCTCTTGAACGCTTCCGCGCGCGATCTACAAGGGTATGTAGATGCATTCCCCTCTCTCTCGTTGCTAGATGACTCCATAGATTGATCTTGGTGATACGTAGAAAATTTTAAATTTCTGCTACGATCCCCAACATGTAGGTGCTATTTACGTAGTGTTATTTGGTTCTCCTATTGGTTCGATAACCTTGGTCTCGTCAATGAGGGAAATACCTACTGCCGTTGTGCTGTATCATCCCTTCCTCTTTGGGGAAATACCGACGTAGCTTCAAGCTACAACAGTTGTCTCCTACTAGATTGATACCTTGGTTCTAAACCGAGGGAAATACTTATCTCTACTTTGCTGCATCACCCTTTCCTCTTCAAGGAAAAACCAACGCAAGCTCAAGAAGTGGCAGGAAGAATTTCTGGCGCCGTTGCCGGGGAGATCTACGCCAAGTCAAGCGATACCAAGTACCCATCATAAACTCCCATCTCCTGCATTACATTATTCGTCATTCGCCTCTCATTTTCCTCTCCCCCACTTCTAAAATGATTTTTGAAAAGATTTGCCTTTTCCTCGCCCTTCTTTCGTTCGATCTTATGTTTGCTTGTGTTTCCACGTGCCTTCTATTTTGCTTGTATCTTTGCTTGCTAAAAATCTATTGATATGGATCCACTCAAAGTTTTCTACCTGGATCACCTTCGATCCATATGTGCTCGTGCTGAAACCCCAACTAGTTTAGTTGAGGGAAAATCTTAAGATGAGCATGCTCATTTTGTGTGTCATCGTTTGTCTGAAAAAGGGAAGCTCTTATGGAATCAAATAAATTGTTTACTATGCTATGCTTGGAATCTTTGTGAAATTTGTGATTTTACTTGTTGCTCCAAGAACCCTAAAAATACCTTCCCTACCTATGTGAGTTTAATGATAATGAAATCTTATCTTCTTATGAAAAAGGTGTTTACATTTACTATGATATCGAACAAATTGAAGAATTTGTTGCTTTTAAGGGTGCTTATGAAGTTGATTCTTTGATTGCAAAGTATGATATTACTCTTTACAAATCTGAAAATTTTGACATACTTAAATATTGCTATGAAAACTATGCTCATAATGTCTATGTCAAAGAATTTATTGAGAGAATGACCGTTGCTTTGGAAGAAAATAATGATATGCATGAATCTATAGATAATTATGATTCCGATGATTTGATTGAAATATCCCTTGATGAACATGATGCTTGCTATTCTTATGGCCATGATGCCAATACTTATGGGGATGAATTTGCTATTGTTCCTTATGTTAAAATGAGATTGTTGCTATCGCACCCATACTTGATAGTTCCTTGAATCAAAATCATGATTGCAATGATGTTATTATAAATTCTGTTAATGTCAATTGTGCTAATGATATGCAAAACCCTAAGCTTGAGGATGATAGTTTTGCTTTGTCCACTACTTGTTGCAATGATCATGATTGGGGTGGTTCTTCTTATAATCTTGAAAAATTATTTAAGCCCCATGATGAATATGAATAATGTTTGCAATAATATTGAAAGTGGGTTTGGAAGAGTGTCAACTTTAGATCCCACATATTTGGATAATGTTCAATCTTATGAAGTTTTTGATAAAAGGGGGTTTGGAGAGGTCGTGACTTTAGTTAATGATATTCCCACTATTTTGGAAGAGTGTCAACTTTGCATGCATGTGGATCATGTAGAGAAATTTTATGTGATAGCTATATTGTTGAATTTGAACATGATCCCACATGTAATTATTATGAGAGAGGAAAATATGGTTGTAGAAATTTTCATGTTACAAAATTACCTCTCGTTATGTTGTGATTGCTATTGTTTCTTTCTTCTTCCTTGCATATGGTAGTTTTTGCTTTTCTTGATAATTTATTGGCTTATAAAATCCCTATGCATGGGAAGCATGTTAGACTTAAACTTGTTTGTCACGTGTTTATGATGCTCTCTTTGTGTTTCTTGATATCTTTCAATGCCTAGCTAAGAGCGTTAAACAATAGCGCTTGTTGGGAGGCAACCCAATTTTATTTTTGTTTTTACTTTTTAGGTTCTGTTTTTCATTAAATAATTCATCTAGCTTATGGTTATATGTGGTTTTATGTTTTAATTAGTGTTTGTGCCAAGTAAGACCTTTGGGATAGCTTACGTTGATAGTTGATTTGATCTTGCTGAAAAACAGAAACTTTTGCACTCAAGAAAACAATTCTCATTTTTAATAGAAGCGTGATAAAATACTGATTCTTTTTGCAAAAGATTAATAAACAAATTGCTTATGTTTTCCTAATTTTTCAGACTTTTTGGAGTTACATAAGTATTCGAAATATCCAGATCACTACAGACTGTTCTGTTTTTGACAGATTCTGTTTTCTTTGTGTTGTTTGCTTATTTTGATGATTCTATGGGTAGTATCGGGCGGGGAGGGTATGAACCATGGAAAAGTTGGAATACATTAGATATTACACCATTATAAATAAAGAATGAGTTCACAACAGTACCAAAAGTGGTGATTTATTTTCTTATACTAACGGAGCTTATGAGATTTTCTGTTGAGTTTTGTGTTGTAAAGTTTTCAAGTTTTGGGTAAGGATTTGATGGACTATGGAATAAGGAGTGGCAAGAGCCTAAGCTTGGGGATGCCCAAGGCACCCCAAGGTAATATTCAAGGACAACCAAGAGCCTAAGCTTGGGGATGCCCCGGAAGGCATCCCCTCTTTCGTCTTCGTCCATCGGTAACTTTACATGAGGCTATATTTTTATTCACCACATTATATGTGTTTTGCTTGGAGCATCTTGTATGATTTGAGTATTTGCTTTTTAGTTTGCCACAATCATCCTTGCTGTACACACTTTTTGAGAGGGACACGCATGAATCATGATTTATTAGAATACTCTATATGCTTCACTTATATCTTTTGAGTTAGGCAATTTTTCTCTAGTGCTTCACTTATATCTTTTTAGAGCACGGCGGTGGTTTTATTTTATAGAAATTGATGAACTCTCATTCTTCACTTATATTATTTTGAGAGTCTTTAAACAGCATGGTAATTTGCTTTGCTTATAAATTTAGTCCTAATATGATAGGCATCCAATAGGGATATAATAAAAACTTTCATATAAAGTGCATTGAATACTATGAGAAGTTTGATTCCTTATGATTGTTTTGAGATATGAAGATAGTAATATTGGAGTCATGCTAGTGAGTAATTGTGAATTTGAGAAACTAGACAATACCCCGCACGTTGTTGCGGGACATTTGGTTATTAAAATATATTTGAGAAGATACATACATTGAAAGAATAAAGGCCGAAGAAAGGGAAGGAAAACTGACATTTGGAAACAATATTGCGCAAAAGAAGTGGACAGAAATTGAATGTAATTACAAATTATATTGCGCCTCACGAGATCTAGCAGGAAACTTTTCCAGTAGAAAAATAAATTGGGCATACATACGCGAAGCTCATGAAGAAGTACTAACTGTTACAAAATATATTAGTTTATAGAGGGAGTACCATACTACATGTTTTCCTTCTACAAATCTTTTCTTGCAACTAATACTAATTCTATGCATATAGGAAACTGTAATTTAACAAAGTTAGGATATTAGGTTAAGATAAATGGATGTGAAAATTGTCTTGGAAAATAAAGGACTGGATGTTATCCTAGGAATGGACTGGTTAACCACCAACAAGGGATTTATCGACTGTTTCAATCGGACTGTAACCCTCACTCACCATCACGGCAAGACAATAAAAGTTGCAGCTCAAGAGAGACCACGGTTACGGCAACCAAAGTTGAACAAGGTAGACATTTCAGAATTGAGAAAAGTTCCAGTGGTGTGCGAGTTTCCTGACGTATTTCCCGAAGAACTACCAGGCATGCCACCAGACCGAGAGATAGAGTTCAGCATTGAACTAGCACCTGGCACCACCCCCATTTATAAGAAACCTTATAGAATGGCACCCTCCGAGATGGTAGAATTAAAGAAGCAAATAAAAGAATTACTGGACAAAGGATTTATACGAGCCAGCTCCTCACCTTGGGGTTCACCAGTATTATTTGCCAAGAAAAAGGATGGGACACTGAGATTGTGTATAGACTATCGAGCTCTCAATATGGTCACCATCAAAAACAAATATCCGATGCCATGGATAAATGATTTATTTGACCAGCTTGCACAAGCCAAGGTGTTCTCAAAAATTGATTTAAGATCGGGGTATCATCAATTAAAAGTACGGACAGAAGATATCCCTAAGACAGCATTCACCTCCAGATACGGATTATATGAGTTCACAGTGATGCCATTCGGACTAACGAACGCCCTCGCATATTTCGTCCACCTCATGAACAAAGTGTTTATGAAATTCATGGACAAATTTGTTGTGGTGTTCATTGACGATATTCTGGTATACTCAAGGACACCGGAAGAACATGTTGAACATCTCAGAATTGTATTGGGAGAATTAAGGAAACATCAACTGTACGCCAAATTCAGCAAATGTGAATTTTGGTTAAGACAGGTTGGTTTTCTAGGCCACGTACTGACCCAAGAGGGCGTGGCCGTAGACCCAGAAAAAGTCAAGGCTATTCTTGACTAGAAACCACCAGCCAACGTAACAGATGTACGGAGTTTCCTAGGAATGGCTGGATATTACCGAAGATTTATTGAAGGATTCTCCACTGTGGCAAAACCAATGACACAGTTACTCAAGAAAGATAAGAAATTTGTATGGACTGAAGTGTGCGAGAAAAGCTTCCAAGAACTCAAGAGGAAATTAACAACAACACCGGTTTTGGTTGTGCCAGACATACACCAAAGTTTTGAAGTGTATTGTGACGCATCCCGGAAGGGCCTCGGGTGCGTATTGATGCAGGACGGCAAAGTTGTCGCATATGCTTCCAGGCAACTACGGAAGCATGAAGAAAATTATCCTACCCATGACTTGGAGCTAGCAGCAGTCATCCATGCACTTAAAGAGTGGAGGCACTTTTTGCTGGGAAATCGTTGTGAAATATATACGGATCATAAAAGCCTTAAATATATTTTCACGCAACCAGAGCTAAATTTACGACAACGACGCTGGTTGGAATTGGTCAAGGACTATGATGTCGGCATTCACTACCATCCAGGGAAGGCAAATGTAGTGGCAGATGCTCTTAGTCGGAACCCCAGCTCGGGCAACGACAGTCTACAGAACTTGAGGCCTGAAATTCAGCAGGAGTTCGCCAAACTCAACATGGCGATAGTCGCGGAGGGCAATGTATCAAATCTGGAGATACAGCCCACCCTAATGGAACAAATTAAGAAGGCTCAGCATGGACATCCCAGCATCGAAGGTATAAAGAGAAAAATGAGCCTTGGCAAGGCTTCAGAGTTCGTCATAGACAATGAGGGAGTATTATGGTACGGGGACAGACTTTGCGTACCAAACATTGAGGACCTTAAACAGCAAATCCTAACCGAAAGCCACACCGCCCCATATTCAATCCACTCTGGAGGAACCAAAATGTACAAAGACATTCAGGAAAGATTTTGGTGGCACGGTATGAAGAGGGATATAGCCACATTCATTGCGTGTTGTGATTCATGTCAGCGCATTAAAGCCGAGCACCAAAAACCAGCAGGGCTGCTACAGCCAAATAGGATACCTGAGTGGAAATGGGACGAAATTGGAATGGATTTTATCGTCGGACTACCTCGATCACAACGCGGAAATGATGCCATATGGGTCATCACAGATAGGCTAACCAAGGTAGCACATTTCATTCCCGTGAAGACGACCTACTCCACTCAGAAGCTTGCTAAGCTTTATCTCTCCCGTATAGTTTGTCTGCATGGAGTCCCAAAGACCATAATATCCGACCGAGGCACTCAATTTGTCTCTAAATTTTGGGATCATTTACAACAAGCTCTGGGCACTCAACTAGCATTCAGTACAGCGTACCACCCCCAGACTGATGGACAAACTGAACGCGTGAACCAAATCCTAGAGGACATGCTGAGAGCCTGTGTTCTCACCTATGGAACCAGTTGGGAGGAAAGCTTTCCATATGCCGAGTTCGCATACAACAACAACTACCAAACCAGCCTACAAATGGCACCTTTTGAAGCATTGTACGGACGGAGATGTCGTACCCCATTAAACTGGTCAGAGACAGGTGACAGTCGTATCTTTGGCCCTGGCATGCTCAAGGAAGCCGAGGAGAAAGTTAAACAAATCAGGGACCGACTCAAGACAGCTCAAAGCCGACAAAAGAGCTACTACGATCGAAAACATCGTGAGGTCAGCTTTGAACCTGGTGAATATGTATACCTACGAGTATCTCCTATGAGGGGCCTGCAACGGTTCAAAATTAAAGGGAAGCTAGCCCCAAGATTTATTGGACCCTTCTGTGTAGTTGCACGAAGAGGCACAGTAGCCTACCAGCTAGACCTGCCCAAAGAGCTGTCAGACGTCCACGACGTGTTCCACGTCTCACAGTTGAGGAAATGCGTGAGCAACCCGGAAAAGCACGTATCTCATGAGAGCATTGACGTGCAACCAGACCTCACCTACAGAGAGCGGCCAGTAAAAATATTGGAAGAGTCTGAAAGGAGGACCAGTCAGAAAACGATTAAATTTTTCAAGGTTCAGTGGAGCAATCACACTGAAGATGAAGCAACATGGGAAAGAGAGGATTTTCTTCAGGCAGAGTACCCACATCTACTTGAGGATCAGCTGAAATCTCGGGGATGAGATTTTTCCTAAGGGGGTAGGTGTTGTGACACCCAAATTTTGTTTTTGGTTTTATCAAAATCTTTATTTGAATTGAAGGAGGCTATTTAAAATTTTCTTTTAAAGGACTCTCCTTCTCAAAGATTTTCTTTTATAACAAGTATTTTTGGTTTCATCCAAAGCTTGATCTTTGGTCTTGGAGGTTTTTCCATCTTATGTTGACTCAACACCAATGTTTTTCATTGGAAAAGTTTTTGGAAATCTTTTCTTTATAAAATAGCCCTATGGCATATGGAGTGATTCTTTCCCTTTCAAAATTTCCTCTTGCCTTGACCTAAGTTGAAAACTCCTCCCAAAAGCCATTCCCCCTCTTTGTGTCAAGATATACTTCAAGTCCAGCAAGTTGGACTCCCCCATGATTTTATCTCCATTCATTTCTAATCAAAAACTTTTTCTGTCCTCTATTTTGACCCTTGAAGAATTACAAAGGAACCACTAGCTCTCCTTTGAGTTTTGCCTCCAAACAAATTTCCCTGGCTAGTCCTTAGAGCCCTCAACCAAGATCCATGAAGATCCACTGGTCTTCAGTTCAAAAGTTTCAAAATGAGCTTGCTGCAAGTTTGGGCCATATTTGTCAAATTTGATGAAATTCAATTGTTTTCTCCTCCTAAAAATCTGAGAAAATTCAGGCAGCCTCTGGATGCATCAAGGGGTCACCACACCAAGTCCCAGCTCCAGAAACATTTCCCTCATGCCCAAATCATTTCGTCGAACACCTGGAGGGCACTGTACCTGTCAAAGTTCAGTGTTCAGTAAACAGTTTCAGAAAGCCGGTGTCGTTTTCTTCAGAAACTTACCTTGATCTCGCCAGTAGCCGCGGTGGCGCCTTGCTCCATGTGCCCCATTCTTATCCCTGCGCCGCACGATCGCCTAGACACTTGCGAACGTCGGCGGCGAGCTGGCCGAGGCGCAGCGCCCCATGCGCGGCGGCAACAGCGCCCGCTGCGGCTGCCAGAGAGGCGCAGCGTGGGACGGCGCCGTCCAGCACCGCCCAAGCCACCAGAGGTCACCGCGTGGCCGTCCCCTCCTCTGTGCACGCCGCAGAGCCGTCGTCGTGAACTGGGAGGCACGGAGTGCGCTCCCTGCCGCCGTTGTGCTCGTACGGCCGTTCCGTCGAGGGCCGGTGTATTACGCAAGCCCGACCGAGGTTTGAGCAGAGAAATGGTGCCAGTGGACCACCACGAATATGCCAAGTCGCCTAAACCCCCTGCCCGACCTCTGCCTCACCGTAATTGCTCGCCGGCGTTATCCCGTTCACGGACACCTCCTCGGATCGCCTATAAAAGGAGGTCCCGAGCTCGAACTCGAGCACGCACCATCCCTACACCTCACAAGTACCATGCCAAGCCACTGGGCAGACCCCGAGGGAGTCTTCTTCCCCAACTCCGGCCGCCTCGACCCGCTTCGGGATCCAGCATGATTCACTCCCGTGCATGCACCCCTGCCTCTCAACTCTTGCCAGTAGTCCCCTAATGCATCCACATCTCTGACCCGCACACCAATTTGAAGGTTGCAGCACCCACCGGAGAGCTCCACCCTCGCCCGAACCACCGTCCGCCGGAGATAGGGTCGCCGTCGACGTGGTGCTCGCCGACGGTCAAGTCCACCACCCACCGATGCGGAAGGACACCCTGAACCCGTAGGTACCCTCCGGTCACCCCGCCTCGCCGTGGATCAACGCCGGCGACCACCGCAGCCTTCGGGCGCCGGCGAGATCTGTTCAGAGTTTAAACCTGACGGGTGGGACCCCCCCGTCAGCCTCTCTTTCTTCCCTTCGAACCGTTTTCTGAAAGCGCCTTCGGGAAAATGTGTTTTCTCTCTGGGCTGACGTATTTCATACCGAAGCGTTTTCTGCTTTTCTAGACGAGCCCCTGGATCTTTTCTGTTTCATCACAGATTAGTCCTTGGACTAAAACCCTTATATCTTTTAAACAAAAGATGCTTTTTGATCGATTCTTTTTCTGTCAGTCTTATATTTTTGTCTAGTTTTTTATAGTATTTATTTGGAAAAAAATTGGAACAATTTTTATGCACGCAACGGTATTCACGTTAGTATACGGTTTCTTTATACCGTAGATTCCGGAAGAGGTGACGGAGCCGCGAACTTCGCCGAGCTAGACTCCGACTTCTCCGAACTAGGCAAGCATGTTTGAACCTTTGATATGATGAGTGTTTTGCATGTTTGCTTGAATAGTTTGTGCATGGCATATGAGCATCGGTGAGTGTTACGTTGCATGCAAGGCAACTAACCGTGTGCTTCGAAGTTTACTGTGATCTCTTGATGAGAGATGACCTGATCATGTGGTGACATGAGAGGTGATAAGATGGTATTGTTGTAGCATGCCAGTCTTATGTCATCCGATAAACTCCGACATTAACGTGGACCAAGCCACGTTACCGTTCGTTCCCTTCCGTGCTGCCACATGTTTTCTACAAAGAATACGGTTTAGTAAGTTGCAAACCTCTTTCCTTGTACACACCAAATAGAGGGGCCGGGATGAGGGTTCCATGGCCCTGGATTAAAGCCAGTCATCCGGTCAGGGGGCATGGGTGTTTCCGGTTGGGACCGAGAGGGGGGCACCCCTTAGAGCGCGCGGTATAAATTTGATCCCATGCTACGCGAGGTTGTAGCCTCCCTGTCTCAAAGTTTTTCTTGAACGTTGCTTGGGGTGATTCCTGGCAACGGAATGTGGAATGGGTGTGTACTAGTTAGATGTGTTTCTCCTAAAATACCGTAAACGGAACTAGTCCCCTGTGACTACTGAAATCCGTTGGCTGTGGTTAAGAGTACAAACTCTGCAGAGTCAAAACCTTCCGAGTCATCGTGTCCATGGTTGAGGACCTGGGTCAATGTATCCAAACAGTATCCATATCAGTCTCAGTGTCAGTCCTTGTGTCAGTCTCCGTGGAAATCCCCGGTAAACAAGCTTGAGTGGTAAACCCGATTGAATGTTATTCCTGTGGATGGACTAACCATTTTATTATTTCGTACCTGAGTATTTCCTTAAATGAATTAACTTCATGAGCTACTGGAATATCGAGTTATGAAATATAAGCCCTTTATGTGATGTCGCTCAGACGTCCGACTGTGGCATTCTTGTTGTTTACTTCTAATATAAGCCCTTTATGTGATGTCGCTCAGACGTCCGACTGTGGCATTCTTGTTATTTACTTCTGACATAAGCCCTTTATGTGATGTCGCTCAGACGTCCGACTATGGCATTCTTGTTATTTACTTCTGATATAAGCCCTTTATGTGATGTCGCTCAGACGTCCGACTGTGGCACGCATTGTCTTTTATATTCCATTATAAGCCCTTTATGTGGTGTCGCCCTGACGCCCGACTGCGGCATTGTTAATTTATTTGTACCCTTTCGAGGAGTCATTTCAGACACTCGATTGGCATTTCAGTATTACATTGGGATTTTGGGAGGACTACCGCCCGACTTCCTTTTTTGTTTCCCATGCATTGCTATTTTATTATCTGAGTGCACATTATTAATCTGTCCATATGCATCATGTTTGCATTTGTTATATCTTATGTCCAAACTGTCTTGCGAGTACTTTCATAGTACTCACCTGGCTTGTTGATTTGGCCAGATGTTGATGAAGGCGATCTCATGGATGATGAGTTTGATAGCGAGTCCGGCGCCTAGAGGAATCCCAGTCAGTCCCGTGCGATCCTGGATTTGGTCACTTGTATTATATACGCTTCCGCCACCCACAATAAGAATCCTCGAGCCTCACTCCGACGCTCGATGAGCTGTAAGATTTAGGAGTCCTATCACCCACTTCTCTGTGACATATCCACCACCACCTTTTATTACGAGTCAGTAGTTATGCCACCATACCCCTTGTGTCATATCCGCCTTTATGTATAATATCGGCGTGCTTGTAATAAATTGTTGAGCAGCCTCCGCTCAACCTTGTATTATATTTAGTACTCCTGGATATTTCTGTAATCAAGAAATTGTCTACCAGTAAGAAGGATTCTTCTCTACTGGTCCGTTAAAGGGATCGGTTTCTCAATAATTGTTTTATTGGAAAACCGGTCCTGACACCCATCTTCCAAAGCTAGCACCGGACCACTCAGAAGGACATCTATGGAGAGGATGCAGCAGCGAATCAGGCAGATCGCCGGCGGCGACCAGGCAAAGTTAGCCAGGTTGAAGGAGATCCTTAGTTGGTTTGACAATGAGTGGGAGATTTCAAGGACGGTGCGGGCCATGTGGCAATGTATGCGAAAGAGCGAGACGGCGGCGATGAGGGCGGCGATGTACATGTACTCCTCGGCGGCAGTCACGCCGCAGTCCTCCGAGTTCATCGAGTATCTCCTCTGGGCGATGGAGCAGACAGATTCGCCCGAGGCGACAGTCAGGCGGAGGTGGTGGGCGTACAGGTCGAAGGTCGAGCACCCAGAGGATAACGAATCGATCGAGTATGGTGTGCCGTTCGTGAGGGTGCAGAGCCAGCCGGAGCCACAGGAGTATTCGTTCTCCTACCGCAAGAGGAGGCCGGATGGCGCGACGTTGCTTCCCCACCGTTCTCCACGGTTCCCTCGACGCTCGCCTCGTTTCAACGGCGGCGGTAGGTTTTAAGGTAAACTTCGCACTAACCTAATCTTCCACCTGCTCATGCTTACAATCAGTGTGACAGCTAATGAAAATCATGCTTACAATCAGTCTCTAAGTACTACGCCAATCACCCTAAAATAGCTCTGGACCTTTGGGTCAAAGTTGTGACACAGTGTACAAATAAAGAAAAATAGATTGGTGCTTCTTTCAGAAAAGAGTACTCCCTAGAAAACTGCCAATATAAGCTACTAGTATTTGGTTAGATGATTTGCTGCCGAGAAAGGTCCATCCACAGAGAGCGCCACACATCCCACTGGTGGTGGTGGATGCCAATGTGTGCATGCAGCATGGTTGGTGTCGGTAATTTTTACTTGGCACACCTCGCACTCTGCATGTATGCCGGTTCCATACGTACATTTGTGCAGTTCCACCAAAATGTAGCTGAATAACCCTGTTTGCACAGATAATGGAAAAGCGTGATTACATTATAGTGGCACTAGTTGATGAAACACACAAAATAAATAGAAGAAAATATTGCGATAGTATCATAGTATGCCATGCTGCGAGGGCGAGATGGGCCCTGCGACGCCTCATACGGTACGCCTCATACTAGACATCGTCCCAAGTCTCCCAGATACACCTTCTGCCAGTGATGAACATCAGTGTACAGCGGTAGTACAAGGAGGCGCCTTGAGACATTCAAATCTCTATTTTTGTACATATCAACTAAAATTAAGCACCCCAGTTTGCAGAAACGCTTAAACATTAACAATGGGACTAGTTGATGAAACATACATTAACAAAGAGAAGCACTTTATTTATCTACATTGGAAATGAAATGATAGAGATTACACTCGCTCTATTTTAACTGTATTATTACTTCATTTTATCAGTGACACTAGGGTCGAGCAGGTGGCAAACGAGGTGTACCGTGCGTCTCAAGGATGGAGGCCAGGGGTGCTTAGACTGGGATGCTGAAGCTGGCTCTTTCAGTCACCAACATGGATGATTCAATTCATGGGACCTTTTGGTGCAGTTCACCTAAAATGAAGCAATGTCCCGTGAGCTAGTAGCTTCTTCTTCATTTTTTTTAAGAAAAGGGCTCCAGCCCCGGTTCCATTTCCATCAGAAAACGAAACCCACAGAGCTTCTTCTTCATTAATTGCAATAAAATTGAGCAACATCAAGGTTGGTTGTGAAGCTCCTGGAATGCTCAACTATAATTTGGATATCATTTGTGCAGTTCAACTAAGATCGAGCGTAAAATGTATATCTCTGTTTGCACAAAAAAGGTGGAAAGGAGGGTGACTAACAAGTGATGAAACATGCATCAAATGAAAAGAAGCATGTTCCTTATCTGAATGGCAATCCTACAAGGACAGTAGCAATTTCTAAAGCACTGGCATTGCTAGATATTAGTGTGGGCATTAGGATTAACTATGACAACCGTTAAATACGACATTACTTTGGGCACGGGAGAGTAGGCGGACCAGGACAGTTGCATTTCTAAGGAAAAGAACCAACTTATCTTAATGGGAAATTTTAGCAGGACATGTAAAGAAGTGCCATTGATTCATATTACTGGAGGCATTACATTGAAAACAACATTGGTTTAACATGTCCTTACTTTTAACAGTGCGACTGCTACATTTTACCAGTGGCATTACATAAGAGTGGCTCGGGGCAACAAACATCAGAACAAGATATCTGGGTTGGTCCCATTTTTGTTCGGTATAGCCACCTTATACTGTGTGAGGCTAGCAAATCTAGTGCTGGACTTACTGTGTTGACTTGTCCCCCAGTCCCCACTTTCTTTCCTTTTTCAACCAATAGATCGGGTTTATATTGAGTTTGTACTGTGTTTCCCTTTATTTCCCTATTAGACCTAGAGACCAGTTGGATAGCCAGTCTCTGCTACTTTTCGCCCCCATTATTTCCTCTTTCGACCAAGTCCTAGATTCAGGTAACAAATCCTCCCCACCCCCACCCCCTTTCTTCCTTGTTTGAACCAAGTAGTACTAGATTCGAGTGCATGAACTAGTTTTACCTCTTAAATGTAAAAAAATTAGGTGGTTTTCGAACAGCCGATCGATCCTATCTACGAGGGGGCCTGAGAAATAGTAAAACATACAAATGCAGCGACGTCATGAGCTCGGGAAGTAGAGCAAGGCCGGTTTCGAAGGAAGTTATACCTGATGGTCGCCGGGATGTCGCTAGGTGGGCGGCGGGAGGCCGGATTTGCCCACACTACGGCAGCGAGGAAGAAGGGGTCGGAGGCCCTCCCTCGCCAGCGGTGCTTGGGAGAGAACGACAAGGCAAGCTGATCGGGACGCACCCAGCAGTGGGTAAGAGCCGTCGCCGAGGACAACCGCGTGAACGTTGCACCTTCTCACCTTCCCCGGCGGAGAGGATCCGGCTGGATCTGTGACCAGCGGTGAGCAGAGAGAGAGAGTGTGGCCACCGCTGTCGTGTTTAGATCTGGAGAGGCCGAGACAGTGTGAAGAGAGCAACACTAGCAAGCAAGCACGGAGGCTCCTGCCTATATAGTGGACTAGTACTAGTTTTCTTTTGTCTACCGGAGCCGGCTTGACCTCGTCAATGACTGTCGAGAAGTCTTCATGCACGTGGCCCGGAGGCGCAGTTGTCGTCATTTTGATCTGAAGCGCCGGATTATAACATATAACACGAAAAAATGCCACATGACAAGAAATCATAACCTCACTGCCCAAAGGAGACAACATGAATCCCGACGGACAAACTAGACGAGGAACAAAGCTCAAATTAAAGATAAACTCGTAGAAAAGGGGTCCGTCGATAGATGTCCTAATTAACATAGTCGGCTTGACCTAGATGGCAGCCGAGTAGTCACTGTTCGTGCATGTGCCCCCAATGACTAGCCCAACTCAGTTGTCGCTGTTTAACCCTCGCAGTGATCCGAAGCACATGACACCTAATTTTGCGAGATGACAAGAAACCTTTTTTTAGATTTCTCACCACAACTACAGCCATGTACAACACAGCCTGCACGATATGTAGACGATAGCCAATCCAGGCGTGTCTGCTGGAGTCTGGTCACATGCATGGACGAACTGATCTTCCGTGTCTTGCAGGGATCGTCCAGGCACCAACGTAGTACAACACTTCTCTAGTACTATCGCTCGTCTCCCTCTTCTATTAAGTCACCCGACTTGCGGGGCCGGGGAGTGTGCCTATGGTCGGTTCTCAATTGTCGTCCCACATGTGTGTGCAAACGCAATATGACGCGCGTTCCATTCGGAGAGCAGCGTGCCAGACCGACCGACCGTCTGGGGTGCGACGCGAACGCGACGGGCGTGCTGTATACTCCGTACATGTGTACCGCCGTTTTCTAGACGCTTTGCTCCATGGCGCGGGCGCAATCCATGGATACAAAATTAGTATATTGTATACTATTTAAAAGTCGAGGGCGGGGCTTTTCCTACGCGGTAGGCGGCGGGGCAGTTCCGTCTAGTCGGTTCGACAGAGACGCGAGAAGACGAGGGAGTAGGCTGCTGCAAACGTAGGGCTGTGTGATTTGACAGCGAGTTACTGCTGGACAGGTGGGGCCCCGTGATTTGACTTGCCATTATCATTTTAACTGCGGCGCTACGACCGGCGTGAGTCTCCCGATTCCTGACCACCTCCATACAGGTGCCTCTCCCAATGCTCCACCATGTAGTAGAGGCTGGCTCTTGCATGAGAGCCCACTTCTCCACTTTTTCCTTGCCTCTCTTTCCTCCACATATGCAAAAATGCCATGTAAAGCGCACTATTGTACTTACTTTTACTTGCTCCTACAGGTGCTTAAGCTTGCCACATAGGCATAAAGTCTGATGTGGCAAGTTAATCAAGAAGAGAGAGACTAGTTTGGTGACCCAAGGAAGAAACGGTGCTAAGCGCGTGTACCTAGGTGAAAAGACAATTTTGAGTCTATAGCTAATTAAATGAAGCAAACTTAGCAACACCATTTCATTGGAAGAGGTCACTCCTTGGCAAATGCAATAAATACTAGTACTCCCTGTGTCCCATAATATAAGAACGTTTTTGGCACTACACTAGTGTCAAAAACGTTCTTATATTATGGGACGGAGGGAGTACGAAGAAAGAGATAGAGAGGAGTAAAAAATACACTTATAGCCAACCTTATAGCCAACCTTGTTGTAGTATGAGTGACTAAGTGATGACTATGT
Source organism: Triticum aestivum (assembly GCF_018294505.1). NCBI lineage: Eukaryota > Viridiplantae > Streptophyta > Magnoliopsida > Poales > Poaceae > Triticum > Triticum aestivum. The sequence goes on from NC_057799.1 coordinate 328,699,286, forward strand.
ATGACATGCCAACATCAGATAGCCTAACGCACCGTGTTAAATCTCCAAGGGCGCGACCGCGCGAGCGACGCGACGGTCGTGGTAGGCGCGACCATGATACGGGCTGCTGGCAGCCCTTGGATCTGAGATCAAACGGTCGCATGCTAAGTTGCTGAAAATTTGCAGAATAACCCTCCAGGATAGGATATTCACCCATAGGTCTAGAATCACGCCATGCAACCGTTCGATCTCAGATCCAAGGGCTCTCGGAAGCCCGTATCATGGGAGAATGGAAAGCCACTACCCTGCCGTTCGCACGCTGGCAGTTCGCTCCTACTCGTCCCCGCACGTCCTTCAATACTACGGCGGTTCGCTCCTAGTCGTCCCGTCCATTCACATTACGGCAGTTCCACTAATCCTAACCCTCCTCCCAAATCCATGGCGTCCCAAATCTCCACGATCGGCGGTGAGTACAAGGTTAGAACCATCACCGGCGATGAGTTCGACGTCATCTACACCCGTTCTTCCGCGACGGTGAAAGGATGCCTTTCTCGCTTCAGACGCATGTTCGAAGACTCAGATGATGAGTGGGTCGCTGGGCTAGATGTTGAGTACACCACAGTCCTGGGACGAGAGAAGGATCTAAAGGACGAAGAGAGGAAGAAGCCCGCCGTGATCCAGGTTTGCGTGCATGACTTATGCTTGGTCTACCACATATGCCATGCCGACGTTGAGTGCCAGGATTTTAAGGACTTCCTCGAGAGCAACCTAGTCAAATTCGTTACTGTAGACTTTGGTAACGACAAAGAAGTCCTGCGTCGGATAGGCCTCGTTGTAGGCAACACCTTCGACCTCCAGAAGAATCGGCTGGTGTCCTCTCGTCAGCCTTCAATGCTGACCCTGGCAGGAGCCATGGTTCATCCTTCGTACGGTAAACTGGAGAAACCTCCATACACGTTTCATCGTCATGCATGGCAGCGGAATGTACTAGATATAGACCACATCCACTACGCTGCAATGGATGGCTACCTTTGCTTCAATATCTACAAGGGTTGGATGAAGAGCAACAGCCAAGTGTGCGGTTCAAGCAAAGAAGTATCGGCCAAGAGGAAGAGGGACAAGGACGAAGTCGAGGACGTGGACGAGGACTCCGAGTAAGGTGGCAGTGTCGTTGCTCATGGTGGTTCTAATGCAGTGTCTACCGGAATAGTTGCAAAGTTTAATTTCAGGTGTGCTTAATTTAATTTGAGGGGTGTGTTGTGCTGAGCCCCCAGCAGAACTATGTTATGTTTCTTCTCGTTACTTTAACTCTTCAGTACGTACATACTAGTATTTCTTACATTTCATCTTTTAGTTGGTATAGTACTACCACTCGTTTCTTCACATTATATACGTACAATATATATGGCCAACATCATATAGCCAGCAGTTTAGTTGTCAAAGAATTTCAGGGTGCTTAGTTTTGTCAAAGAATTCCAGGATGCTTAGAGGGTGCTTGGATCCAAGGGACTTATTTTAGTCTGACTAAAAATAGTCTCTTTAAGAGGCTAAAGTTCCAAGCACCCCTGACTAAAGAGGGGCTAAAACTAGTCTTGAGACTAAAATTTTTAGTCAGGGGTACCCCTACTAAAATGTGGATTAGTCCTCTCTCTACTCATTTAACTCCTCTCCTTTAACACAGGCGAGTTCTGGATTGGAGGGTTTGGAGGATAATAAATGCTCATTAACTTGATTTTAGCCTTTTTAGTATTTGGATCCAAGCATGGGTGAGGCTAGCATGTTTTAGTCCCACTACTTTTAGTCATGGGACTAAAACGTATCCAAGCACCCTCTTAGTTTTATTTGAGGGGTGGGTTGTGCTGGACACCATTATTGTGACTAGCCTTTTTAATAGTACTATATGCATAATTTGGCGACGAGCGCTCTCTATATGTACCACCTTTTTTTTAATTTCAAGTTTTGCTCCATGGCGCAATCCATCGATACTACTGCTGTACAAAAGTATACATTTTTTAAAAGGCTAGAGGGCGGGGCAGTCTAGCTTGGTCGGTTTCACGAGAGGCGAGGGCCTTTGTGATTTGACGGCTCATTACTGCTGGAAGGCGGGGCCTTGTGATTTGACTGCTCGTATAAATGCGCCGACGACCTGATCGAGGAGGAGCAAAGAACCGTGCGGTATACTCAAGTTTTCCACTGGAGTAGTACTGCGACGGAGGAGCACGAAACACGGCAGCCCAGTGCCATATGGCGATAAAAATGATCTAATTTGCTAGTCATCTCATTGTTAGCATTGTTCTATTCATTCCCTAAAAAAACCATTGTTCTATTCATGCCTCGCAGAGAACGTGACACGTGCGGCGAAACACCCGAAGCAAAAGATGAAACACAGGAGCAAAAGAAGAAGGAAGATTATCACCCCAAATGATCTAATTCGCCGCGGAGTCGTAACTGCTTCTTCATCGCCTCCACGACCTCCATCTCCTTGCGCGTCTCCTCCGCCATCTTCTTCATTCTGTCCATGACGCGGGATTTCTCGACGCGAGCCTTCATCATCTGTTCCACGGCCGCATTACGTACCTTGACAGCAGCCGGGTGCTCGATGCGGAGCTTCGCCAACTCCTCCTTCTGTTCCATGACGAGGGCCTGCAGCATCTTCATCGAGGAACTACTATTCTCATGCAGCTTCTTCCAGCCGGCGTTCTTCTCCTTCAACAGGTCGATCTCGTGGCAGAGCTTCGCCTTGTCCTCCTGAAGTCGCAGGATTTCGCCGGTCGCCTTCTTCTCCGAGGCAATGCTCTTCTTCAGCAGCATCACCAAGCCGGCGGTCAACTCCCCCTGCTGATTGAGCTCAGCGGGCATGTCGTCGAGGCTCTCCTTCAGCAACTCCATCAAGCCTTGGATGAACTCCTTCTGCTTATTGAGCTGATCGGGCATGCCGTCGAGGGATAACGACTCCAGCTCCGCCGGCTCGGCATGTTCGCCTCCGCGGCTAGGGCGCTCCTGGGAGCCATCGCCTGCCCGTGAGAGATCTTTCGAGGTCTCTGCGTGGCGGCGAGCCCTCTTTTTTTCCGCAGCCTTGGTTGCCGCTCCCTTGTTACGAGTAGTTCTCGACCTAGAGCTCTGCTCACCGGCCATGGCAACGACGGACGAAGAAGAAGCACTTATGAGGAGGAAAGGTAGAGTAATTTTCGGTTAGGTAGTTCCCCTTTTTATAACCTAAGTACTAGCACTAGTACTAATACCTGCATAGTGGGAACACGTTCAGGTTTGGTACGTACTAGTAGGTGTGAGCAGGCTTTCGAATGTGATGGGAACAAGGTAAAGATTAATTGATGGTTTTGGTTTCGAGGCCCGAAACGGCTCCCGATGAGTTTAGCGGAACATAAATTTCAAGTACTACACTGCTCAAATGCGTAAATATTATGTTACTGTCAAAAATTGGCACAAAATACGAAGGAGACCAATGGAAGTACTACTAGCAACCCACGATTTAACTACTCGCATGCGCGCAGTGGAGTAATAATGTCTTTCTTCCGCCCTCACGTCCACTCAATTTGCATGCGCTGTATTAATTGACCATCAATGAAGTGAACGACTTTACACGCGTCAAATTATCACATGGGGTGGATCTTGGTACAAAATTGCGTCCGCCCGTGTACCCGCGTGTGCGTGCGAGGGAATGAGTGCGTGCGTGGCGTGCGTGCACATCTTCGCTTCGTGCATGTACCGCCAGTATGGCTCAGGGAGGACGAGTACATTCTTCTGGAACCAGCAGCACGTCACTGTGATCAATCCACGCAAGGAGGTCGCGACAACGCCTCCACATGTGCCACGTGGCTTCATGAACTGTAAGAGAGACACTGTGTAGCGTGCCATTGGTATTCTAATTTACGTGTTTTGCACATACTCGAAGTACTAGTAAGGTACACGTGCATTGCACGCATCAGATTTTGCAACCAAATTATGAATAAATACCACACTATAGCATGTAAGCTCTGAGTCATATATGCCTGATGTAGCCCTTCGTTTAATTCTTATAGTTCATCTCATTCAAAATCAATTAGTTTTTATAAAAAAGCTAAGAACGGGGAATAGGAAAAACATGGGATTATAGTGGAATGTCGTCTTGAATCCTACAGGATTGTACGAGTGTTTGATTGTGCATAGAAAAAACGCAGAATTCTTTCAAAGAGGTTTGAGTGGATGGGATGTTTCCTATGAAATCTAGTGCAAATGAATCATATGGAAAAATTCCTATGGTTTACAATCCTACGAATCAAACAACCAAGATAGGAAAAATTCCTAATGATTAGAATCCTCCAAAATTCCTTTGAGAATCCTTTGAATCAAAGAAGCCCTTAATCTATTTTATGATTCATGGAATTGTGCGTTGTAAAGCATAAAGTAAAAACAAATAATGGCAATTCAACTAGAAAAAAAGTTTGGGCAGTTATGATACGGAAGATTCTAGAACAAAAGAGAACCACTGTTGTTTTGAGGTTTGTGCATTATGCTTAAGTTCAACCATGGAGTCTGCTAGATTGTACATGTGGCAAAATCCGGTGGGGGCTAGAAGATGGTGCGAGGGGCCGAGTGGAGGGAGACTATGAAGGAATGCACAAGTGCGAGATCGATATTTAGAGAGAGGGGGCGAACACGTGCGCTGTTGCGCGCAGTGGCGGAGCCATGAAAAATAAATGAGCTAGGGGGCCAAGCATTGCTAATCCTTTACGAGGAGGGTCAATTCATGAACTTAAACCATTTTTAGCAGCAATTGTCTAATGATCACATTCATATTAGCCTCGATATATAGTGATGTTAGGGGGGAGGGGGCAGGGCCCTTACTGCCCCCTGTCTTCGCCATTGTGCACGCGTCTGAGAGATGAAGCGGAAGGCATGGATGATGAGAGGGGGACGTTGGATATATAATTAATGTGGGTGTATTAGCTATATATGTTAATCCTATATAGAGAGGTATAGATTGATCGATGTGGACGTGGGAAAGAGGGTGAGACCTCACTGGATATATCGATTGATCGGTTTGTGTGGAAAACTATGAAAGACCTAGCTATATACACACATACATAGAGGAACATCGATCGTTGCGCATGCACGCGTGAGAGATAAAGAATGCCCGATATGATGGAGAGGGGGATGTGTGTGGGTGTGTGCCTTCATGGGAGACCGACCTGAAGAAAAAGATTGCATGCGTGCGATGGATAATGCCGACTGGTAGTGTGTGTGCATGCATGCACGAGAGAAAGTTAGTGGTACAATTATAAAGAGAAGACTACTGTGTGGGTGTAAAAGAATAGGTGAGGTCATAATCAATGTAAAGTTGAATTCAAATATTTGAATAAGAGATCCTGATGTTTGAAACCCATGCATGCATGAATATAACGGAGATCTGCGCGGTGTGGTTTGGAAACGAGCATGTTGTAATGTATACACATTGAACAAGGTCAGACTGATTTGAATTTGAGATACCGATGGCAGACATCATTTGGCCACGTCGCATCCGTGCATGGACACACTATTCTAATTGGAGATGATGGGCGGCTTTCGCATCACATATCTATATCTATACCCCTATATATATATATATTTTATATTTTTTATATTGTGTGCGGGTAACTTTAACTTTGAAAGATGGTCGTTGGATGAGGCGAATCCGATGGTCCAAAGATGGCAAATTTGAGCACTACTGGCCGTTGGATATCATCTAGATTCCACCAGATTTCGCCACATGTATAATCTAGAAGACTCCATGGTTGAACTTAAGCATAATGCACAAACATCAAAACACAAGCACTTCTTATTTGTTCTAGAATCTTCCGTATCAGAATTGCCCAAATGTTTTTCTACATGATTTGCCATTATTTGTTTTTACTTTATGTCTTACGACGCACAATTCCATGAATCTTAAAATAGATTAGCTTTCTTATAAAAACTAGATGATTTTGAATGAAATGAACTATAAGAATTAAACGAACATCTACATCATGCATATATGACTCAAAGCTTGCATGCTATAATGTGGTTCATAATTTGGTTGCCAAATCTCATGCGTGCAATGCACGTGTACCTTACTCTAGTCTAAATGGTGTTTGTGTGTGTGTTGTGCGTGTTGAGGTGCAAATTGTCTTTTTTTGGGTACACGTTAAGCTTGTTCTTCCGAAATTTCAAGCCGCGCCTTGTTATGCCGAAAATTCAAGCTAGCGTCTCTGTCTATCGTGCTGCGGAACTCCCGCCTCTTCAACCCGCGCCTTGTTAGCCCAAAATATTTAAGATATATCTTTGCCTCGTCGTGCTCCGACAACTCCCTCCATCTCAACCCGCGCCTTGCTATTCCGAAATTACAACGCGCGCGAAAACTCCCACCTCCTGTGAAATCCCGACACGCGAAATGCCTGTGGTACCCCTGAACCGAAAGAACCGCCTCAAATCGGTGGGGGTACTTTTGTAACTTACCCCACATTTCGGACAAGCGCGTCTCTAAGCCATGGTTCCCCACTGCCATCCCATCCGCCCACCCGTTCGTACACCGAGGCCGCGAAAACCCGCGACGAAACCCCACACCCTGCTCCGTCCGCCACCCAGCCGGAGCCTCTTCCCCAATGACGTTGTCCACAGCAACAGCTCGACGTCCCTCATCCACCGTACCGGATGAGGATCCGTCGTCGATCTCATCGTCCCGCCGGTTCAGCCACCCCGTCCTCCACCTCCAAGGAGCCGCCCCGACGTTCCCCTCGTCTTTCGTGCTACCTCCATTCCCACACCGCCGTCTTTACCTGCACCATCGGAAGAGCATCATCATCACCGTTTCCTCGGATGAAGCTGTGGCCTAATCGGCGCCACCAAAGAGGTTATACACTAATCGTCGCATTTTCTTCTTGATTCGATCTCACGGTGCTGCCGGCGCTCGGTGCCGAGCCGATACGGCGCGGCTCCATCCACGGAGGCGTCGCCGGCCACTTCCTCCACGGTGTCGGTCCCTCGGCGGTGACGTCCACATCAGTAGGAGCTGCTGCTGCTTTAGCTCTTGCTCGCGCTGCTGCTCTGCTCTTGCTCTCGGTCCCCTGCCCGGTCTGCTCTTGCTATTGCTCTTGCTCGCGCTGCTGCTCTGCTCTTGCTCTCGGTCCCCTGCCCGGTCTGCTCTTGCTATTGCTCTTGCTCGCGCTGCTGCTCTCGCTCTTGCTCTTGCTTGCGATGCTGCTCCGATTTAGCTACACTTCAGTCGACTGAATCGACTTTTGGGTCAGTTGATTTTCAGGGGGTGGGGGGCTCGCCGGGGTGAAGGAAGAACCAGCCGCAGCGGGGAGGGGGGCTCGCCGGAGAG
>NC_057799.1:328707195-328710003 GCF_018294505.1 Triticum aestivum
GGAGAGGTACCCCACTATCTATCTTAGGGTTCAGGATGGGGGCGGTGGTCGCCGGCGGTGGCGGGGCAGTGGCGTGGGGATCGCCGGAGAAAAAGCTCAGCACGGGGGGGGGGCTAGAGGGATGGCCGGGGCGGCGGCGGACCTGCGGTGGGGACTGTTTTCGGGGCGGGCGGGGCGGCGCACCGCCGGCCGCGGGCGGCGGGGGCTGCTGTTTGGCCGGTGGTGGCTGGCGACTCAGGGGGTGGAGGTTGAAGATGAACCGCAAGCCCTTGATTTTGTACCCAACGGCTGCAAAATCGACTGACCAGAGATGAAAAAGTCAGTCGACCGACGTGTAGCCTCACCTTGCTAGTGCGTTCAGTTTCGACAACAAAATTCAGTTTCGACAGCAAAATTCAGTTTCGACAGCAAAATTCAGTTTCGACAGTTAAGTTCAGTTTCGACAGTTAAGTTCAGAGATGAGCGGCTGATGTATTTTACATCTAGCACTTTGTGGTTATGTATTTTACGTCATGTATTGGAGATGCTATTAGAATTCCACTCAGGTTAACGTTGTTCGTTGTCTCTCTTGTCCTGCTTCAGCCTCGGCGTTGTACAACTCACCGGAGCTGCTCCAACGACGAAACCCTCCATCACAGCGGAGCAGTACCTCGGGCTCCATCTCCAGACGCCTAAGATCTTCTTCCCCTCCTCCGACATCCAAGTCAGCCGGAGCATCCTCACCGGCCAACCCAATCACGCTGAGATCGACATGGCTTCGCCAAAGAGGTTGTACACTTGTTGCATCTCTTTTTTACTCTACATGTTATATATATTGTCCACTGAGCACTCGTAGTAACGGGAAATACGATTATTTTATCCTACTATATGACAAGCAGTGAGGTACCAAGCAACTTAGCTATCCGTGATGGACTCTCTTGAACGCCATCATTATTTATCTCTGCGCGTTTGAGCTGTGCATTTGTCGATGGGCCTGGGAGTTGAGCTAGTATGGCAGTGGCCTGGGTCCAAAGTAATAGAAGTAGCACAAAAACATTTTTTTAGTGTAGGATTTTCCTTGCTCAAGCCTGCCTATTAGAATCGCCAGTGCTTGAAAGGAGAAGTGAATGAAAAACATCGGAATTGGAAAGTTTCCTATGGTACTACTTTTCATGAATTTTGTGCAAAGGAATGGAGCAAAGGAAAACTGTAGGATTTGTTCCTTTAGTGTCTCCTTGAAAGAAAAACCGTAGGAATTCTAATTTCCACTTCTCCTCCTTTTCATATTCCTATTCATCAAGCACAAGACTAAGAGATAGTAGCATAATAGCATTATAACCGTACATTTTCTTGTGGTTTGACTTAATCTCACCATGCTTTTTTGCATCCTGTGATCTTCCAATTGTTGTGAATCAAACACCCAGATTGGCAGAAATCCTGTGTTTTTAAATTCTTTGTTTTGCACGTGCATTCCTATCCTATTCCTGTCTATTTCCTATCCCTGCATTGTTAGAATCCTCAAATTCAAACAAGCCCTTACTCAATTACTTCTGTTACAGATATGTGTCAAAGAAAACCTTGTGTGGTTTGTCCTGCTCCTGCGGCGCTGTGTTCCACCCCAGCTCAGCTGCTCCAATGACGGAAGGGTTCACCACAGCAGGGATCCGCTCTCCAGACTGTCTTTCGCCACCTCAGATCTTCTTCCCCACCGCCGGCAGCCACGGCAACTGCATTACCATCATCAATTGAGCAGATGACCTTGAGGACTACACGGGTCCGCAAGAGAGGTCGCACTCTTCCATGTCTGCTTACGTTATGCGTCGCTTAATATGATGACATGCTACATTATCGCCGTGTTCACCTATTAGACTCCGAGTCAGGTCCAAACTAATGCTGAAACTTGAGTTTTTAAATGGTTGTGGGGTACATATTGGGGCAGCAATCAGTACTATCTATCTACTATCTGGTTAATCTCCGGTGTCTACTACGAGTTTCATGTTGGGTGCAAACAAACATTAAAGGAGCCATTATCTGTATTTTTTAACTAAAGCTATTATCTGCCTGCTATCATTGGTTTTGGGTCTATCCACAGTTTGCTACCATCACTCTGGATTTGTGCATGCACTCCTTACATAATCTCACTATGTTTTATTCCTATGCATGCCAGTTATTGTACACAATGGAACTGATCATGTAGAGCAAAAGAGACGAGCCTTGCGTGGCAATAAAATTTCATGCAGACGTTGTTCCATGGTGGGCACAAAGACAGCCCCCCTCCACCCATTTTCGGATCGTAATCAAGAGGAAGATAACTGTTCTGAGGGGGATTCAGAAGGAGAATACCACTCCTATTTACCCCATGAGGTCTTCGCTCTAACTTGGCATGCTGATGTTGGTAATATCATGCATATGGTGCCTTGCATTGCTTACTGTATACATTAAAGATGTCATCTGCTTAGTTTAGACATGCTTTGTGTCAATGCCATCTATTTAGTTTCTTTATCGTATATGTGAATCATGCAATGCCATCTTGTCTAGCCAGGCATCATATATGTGAATTTTGCAATGCCACCCTGGTTAGCCAATCATCTTATATGTGAATTATATCATGCCATCATTTTTTTATTACGTGTTAAATTTGTCAACAATTTTAGTACATTCAATTACTCTTCCTGTGCATCAGCCATTCGGCACGGTCATGGAAAAATCTGGAGTGGAAACAAGGTCTTCAGAGCAAACAATGCTATCTGACGAAGCGCATGTCTTGCTGGTTACCGATAGCTCCTCAGAGGAGGATTCAGAGACAGATGACCAGTCATATTTCCCCCC
>NC_057799.1:329030561-329038579 GCF_018294505.1 Triticum aestivum
GGGGGCGGCCGAGCGGGAGGCGGGGTCGTGGCCATGGCGGACTCCGGCGGCGGCGGGCGCTGTGCGGGAGAAGGAGAGGGGCGCGGGCGGGCCGGCGCTCGGCTGGGCTGCGTCCCAGCGGGCGTCGCGCGTTTTTTTAAATAAGTTCCGCGGAAAATAATTCACAGAAAAATAAATAAAAGTCAGAAAAATATAAAATAAATTTTCCCCATCTAGTTAGAAAATCTAGAATAGGGTGAACATTTTTTAACACAAAATAAAAATTTTGAAAACATGCAATATTTTTAATGCAATAAAAATTGCAAATAAAATCCAAATAAATCCAATAAATGATTTTAACATTTTTCCTCCAGTATTTCAATTGTTTTGGAGAAGTCATATTTTCTCCTCTCGTTATTTTTTTAAAAATGAAATATTTTTTCCGGAGAGAAAATAATTAAAACCAAAGTCCTCGTTTTATAATTTGATGAAAATCAAATATGAAAAATTCGAGAAAATCCCCAACTCTCTCCGAGGGTTCTTGAGTTGCTTAGGATTTATCGAGGATTTGTCAAAATGCAATAAAACATGATATGCAATGATGATCTATGTATAACATTCCAAATTGAAAATTTGGGATGTTACAAACCTACCCCCCTTAAGATGAATCTCGCCCTCGAGATTCGGGTTGGCTAGAAAACAGGTGGGAGTGGTCTTTCCGTAGATCTTCCTCTCGCTCCCAGGTGGCTTCATCCTCCGTGTGGTGACTCCACTGGACTTTGCAAAACTTGATAACCTTGCTGCGGGTAACTCGGCTGGCATACTCGAGAATCTTAACTGGCTTCTCCTCATAAGTCAAATCACTTTCCAACTGAATCGCTTCCAGTGGCACAGTATCTCTCAGCGGTATCTCAGCCATCTCTGCGTGGCACTTCTTCAACTGAGAAACATGAAATACATCATGTACTCCAGACAATCCTTCGGGCAATTCCAGCTTGTAAGCAACTTCTCCCATACGTTCCAACACTCTGTATGGTCCGATAAAACGGGGCGCTAACTTTCCCTTAACTCCAAAGTGCTTCACTCCTCGAAGTGGTGATACTCGAAAGATACACTCTGTCTCCGACTTCGTGAACGGTCTCCTTTCGTTTAGAATCAGCATAACTCTTCTGTCTGGACTGGGCTACCTTGAGCCTATCGCGAATCAACCTCACTTTCTGTTCAGACTCCTTAATCAAATCTGGTCCAAACAACTGACGGTCTCCAACTTCGTCCCATAACAACGGTGTTCTACACCTCCTTCCGTATAAGGCTTCGAAAGGGGCCATCTTCAAACTGGTTTGATAACTGTTGTTATAAGAAAACTCCGCATATGGCAAATTGTCGTCCCAACTAGATCCATAATCTAGTGCACATGCTCTCAACATGTCCTCCAAAATCTGGTTGACTCTCTCGGTCTGTCCATCTGTCTGTGGGTGAAATGCTGTACTAAATTCCAGCCTGGTTCCTAATGTTTCATGTAACTGCTTCCAAAACTTCGAGGTAAATTGGGTTCCTCTGTCTGATACAATGGTCCTCGGAACTCCATGCAAACATACGATCCTGGTCATGTATATCTTTGCCAACTTAGCACTGGTGTAAGTGGTCTTTACTGGAATGAAATGAGCCACTTTCGTCAAACGGTCGACTACAAACCATATTGAGTCATAGCCTGAACGAGTCCTGGGTAATCCGGTGATAAAATCCATGCCTATTTTATCCCACTTCCATTCGGGTATCGGCAATGGCTGTAGCAATCCTGCTGGCTTCTGATGCTCTGCCTTCACTCTCTGACATACATCACAAACTGCTACATACTCCGCAATATCCTTCTTCATTCCGGTCCACCAGAAAGTATTCTTCAAATCCAAATACATCTTGGTATTCCCTGGGTGAATCGAGTACGGTGAATCATGGGCTTCTTGCAAAATCAACTTCCTGATCTCCGGATCATTTGGCACATATACGCGGTCCTCGAACCATAAGGTATCGTGCTCATCCTCACGAAATCCCTTGGCTTTTCCTTTGCTCATCTTCTCCTTTGTCTCTTCAATCTCCTTGTCTGTCTTCTGAGCTTCTCTGATCCTTTCCATCAAGGTAGACTGAATCTCCAGTGTCGCTAAATAGCCTCTTGGGACTATCTCCAAACATAGCTCGCGAAGGTCCTCGGCTAACTCCTGAGGTAACTCTCCTGTCATGAGGGTGTTGACATGACTCTTGCGGCTCAACGCGTCTTCTACTACGTTAGCCTTTCCTGGGTGATAATGCAATCTCATATCATAATCTTTAATGAGCTCCAACCATCTCCTCTGTCTGAGATTTAACTCCTTCCGCGTGAAAATATACATCAAACTCTTGTGATCCGTGTACACCTCACAATGGTTTCCGATGAGAAAATGTCCCCATGTCTTCAATGCATGCACCACGGCTGCTAACTCCAAATCATGCGTAGCAAAATTCTTCTCATGGGGTTTAAGTTGTCGTGAAGCATATGACACAACTCTTCCTTCCTGCATAAGCACTGCTCCAAGTCCTCGACGAGAAGCGTCGCAATAAACTTCATAATCCTTGCGTTGATCTGGCAGTATCAACACTGGTGAGGTAACCAATCGTTTCTTCAGCTCTTGGAAACTAGCTTCACATTCCTCAGTCCAATTGAATTTGGTGTCCTTCTTCAATAGCCCAGTCATGGGCTTAGCAATCCTTGAGAAATTCTCGATGAATCTCCGGTAGTATCCTGCAAGTCCAAGAAAACTCCGGATTTCTCCAACTGTCGTGGGTGATTCCCAACTTGTCACTGTGTCAACCTTGGCAGGGTCTACTGCTATTCCTTCTCCAGAGATAACATGTCCAAGGAATCCAACTTCCTTCAGCCAAAACTCACATTTGCTGAACTTGGCATATAACTGGTGTTCTCTGAGCTTTTCAAGTACCAATCGTAAATGCTCCTCATGCTCTTCCTCATCCTTGGAAAAGATTAAAATATCATCAATGAACACTACGACGAACTTATCCAAAAACTCCATAAACACTTTGTTCATCAGGTTCATGAAATAGGCAGGTGCGTTAGTCAGACCAAATGACATAACGGTATACTCATACAATCCATATCTGGTGGTAAATGCCGTCTTGGGTATATCCTGCTCTCGAATCTTTAACTGATGGTATCCTGATCGTAGATCGATCTTGGAAAATACTTTAGCTCCTTGTAAACGGTCAAACAAATCATTGATCATCGGCAGTGGGTACTTGTTTTTGATGGTCACTTCATTCAATCCACGGTAATCAACAACCATCCTCAGCGATCCATCTTTCTTCTCCACTAGAAGTACTGGTGATCCCCAAGGTGACGAACTTGGGCGAATATAGCCTTTATCCAGTAACTCCTTGATCTGCTTCTTAATTTCCTCCAAATCCTTTGCGGGCATCCTGTACGGTCTCTTAGATATTGGCCCTGTGCCTGGCAAAAGTTCAATCAAAAACTCAATGTCTCTATCCGGTGGCATGCCTGGCAACTCTTCTGGAAATACATCCGGATAATCCTTCACCACTGGTACTTCCTCCTGTACAACTCCTGATAAGGAATTTACTTGAGTCCTCTTCGGCATATGTCGGGATACATACTTGATCCTCTTTCCTTCCGGGGTGGTAAGCAAAATCGTCTTGCTGGCACAATCGATGTTTCCTCCATACAACGATAGCCAATCCATTCCCAAAGTCACATCCAAACCTTGCGATTCCAAAACAATGAGGTCTGAGGGGAAAACATGCCTACCAATGGACAATGGTATCTGAAAACATCCTTGGGTGGCCATATACTCTGCTCCTGGCGAGGTTACTAACATAGGGTTTCTGAGAACTTTGGTGGACATCTTAAACTTATTCACAAATCCCCTTGATATGTATGAATGCGATGCACCAGTATCGAAAAGAACGGTTGCAGTAAATGACTTAACCAAAAACTTACCTATTACTGCATCAGGCTGAGCTTCAACCTCCTCCACGCTCACGTGGTTCACGTGTCCTTTGTTGAATGGGTTCGGCTTCTTCCCAGAGCTTCCATTGCCATTTCCATTTTGGGCTTCAGGACATTCATTGGCATAATGTCCATTCTTATGGCACTTAAAACAAGTGACTTGGCTCAGGTCCCTCTTGGCTGGGGTAGATGGGTTGGTGCGGTTCTGTCCGTTGCTTCCTCCATTCCCGTTACCATTTTTAGAGCCATTATGGTTGTGCGAACTACCTCCTCCATGGGTATGCTGAAACTGTCCTCCCAGCTTCGGGGTAAATCGAGGCTTCTGCTGAGCTCCTGAGTTATACTTCCCTTGTCCATACTTCCTCTTACGGTTTTCAATCTGCCGTTGCTTCCCTTCAATCATGAGAGCTCTATCTACCAGCTCCTGGTAGTTGTTGAAGGTTGCTACCATCAACTGCATACTCAGCTCATCATTCAGTCCTTCCAAAAACTTCTCCTGCTTGGCTGCATCTGTAGCAACGTCATCTGGTGCATAACGTGCTAACTTACTGAATTCCTCCACATACTGGCCTACGGTGCGTCCTCCTTGGCGTAGGTTGCGAAACTCACGCTTCTTCATAGCCATAGCTCCTGCTGAAACATGAGCTGTACGGAAAGCTTGCTGAAACTGGTCCCATGTGACAGTGTCAATAGGGTGCGTGGCTGTATAATTCTCCCACCATGATGCTGCGGGTCCATCTAGCTGATGTGCGGCAAAACGCACTCTTTCCGCATCTGTGCATCCTGCAGTGGTCAACTCCCTTCCAACTTTGCGGAGCCAATCATCTGCTACAATCGGCTCGGTGCTACTGGAAAACACTGGCGGGTTTAGCCTTAAGAAACGGGCTAAGTGATCAACAGGTGGTGGTGGCGGTGGGTTGTTGTTGTTGTTGTTGCCTTGGTTCTGCACTAACACTTGCATCAGGGCATTCTGTTGCTGAATCAACTGGGTGATCTCTGGCGGGTAAACAAATCCGATGTCGCGTCTCGGAGGCATCTGATAGGTTTAGAAAAGATGAGAGTTAAGAATAGAATGAGGTCTAGAGAGAAAACACTACCCATATGCTCATGAGACAAAATTCAATCAATAACACTCAATCAATTCAAACAAGGCAAAACAATCGATCTAACTAGCGTTACAAAGTGCTTGAACTGTACTATTAAATGGGGGAAAACTACTACTGATATGGTGGTCTACTAGAAATTCTGATCCGTTGAAGACTCCATGATGTCTGCTCCAGCTTCATCAACCCAGTCGTCTTCACTTGGTTCTGAGTCGGTGTCGTCGATGATGATGTAATTATCCGGACAAGTGCATTCGTCGACTTCTGCTTTTGGCACTGGATTTCCCATGAATACTCCAATCTTCTTCTCCAGGTCGTCATTCTTCCCTACTAGTGCGTTGATTTCCTCCAAATAATCTTCGCGTGTAGCCTTGAGTTCTTCTTGGAGTTCCTTGATCTTCGTTAATGCCTTCTTCAGTTCTTCCTTGTCCGTGCACATCTGGTTCTCCTGCCGACGAATATGTTGGTTCTGCTCCTGGATGAAAGCTGCAATTGATCCATCCTTCTTGGTTCTGATCATCTCCCATTGCGCATCTCGGCGTCCACAAATTTGGTAAATTGTATCCTTAAGCTCCTGGTGATAGACTTCTCCAATGCGTCCCATGGCGATGTGTGCGGCCATGCTCTTCCCTAAACTCCAAGTTGGTGCTTCGAAAACCAATCTTATGGGTTCAGTAACTGGCACAAACGTCCTTCCTGGAATAAGAACTTGAATCTTCCAGCTCTCCTCTTCAGGTAATGTGGCGTTGTAGGTTCCGGTGATGCTTGGTATTCCTATGTTCAAGTACTTGGTGACTTCCTTCAAGTGTCGACCAAACGGTGTGTCTTCATCTGGTTGCATGAACTTGCTCCTTGCATTCGCCATTCCTAAAAGAGTAGAAAAAGGAGAGGGGTCAGAAATGAGAAGAGAGAAGCTTTCTAGGGCTTTAAGCTTAGTGGTCGTGTCCTACAGTCAGCGTGTGCTCTGATACCAACTTTGTAGCGACCAGACCTCAAATGGTCTGTGCTGCTGTCCACCAGTGTCATCCCTGGATCAGTAATGCTGACACGCACAGTACAAATGGAGGATTTATAACAGAGTAGCAATCACATACTTATTACATCGAATATCTCCAAGGAGAATAAGTATGATAAACATGGCTTAAGGCCATCTAATAACGAATACAGCGGAAGACTTGGAAGATAAGTGAGTCCATCAACTCCAGCGGCATCACTAAGTATAAGACCACAACCTAAGGCACCTTACTCGTCGTCTGAAAAGTCTGCAACATGAAACGTTGCAGCCCGAAAACGGGTCAGCACATAGGATATGCTGGCAAAGTAACACATAGAGAATAATGAACAGTAATAATGCCATACTACATGCATATATGGCTGGTGGAAAGCTCTATGGTTACAGTTTTGCGAAAAGCCAATTTTATCCTACTTCAAAGGAATAAATTTTATTTAACTATCATGGTGGTTGTGAAACATTGAGATGGTTGACAGCATCTCAATCCCAATTAAATGTCATCAATAACCCAACAAAATTAATTAGAAGTAACATAGTGATGAGATTCACATGATAATCCAAGTACTAGATACTCAAGTTGTCCATAACCGGGGACACAGCTAACCATGATTAGTTTGTACACTCTGCAGAGGTTTGTGCACTTTTCCCCACAAGACTCGATCGCCTCCGCTTGATTCTCGCACTACATGATGTTTGAGAAACGGATGACCGAGACACAGTCTTTCAGAAGTGTTTGCACCTTACGTATGGGTAGACAGTTACACCTACTTTCCCCTACATCTGCTAGTCTACCACTGTAAGAGTTCACACAACTTAGTCAACTATGCTAGAGCCCATAATAGCTTGCGGCTGCACACAGAAGTTTCTAGCATGAATAATCTCATGATCCCTTTGAACCTGGGTGGCGGTCCAAAAGAAAAACAGGCAATCCTGAAATACCCAGGTACCTCAATCCACCCAGATGTGAGTTTTAGTTGCCACCTTAAGTAAACCATTAATTAACAATCTCACATCTGTCATGAAAATCTCTCAAACCCAATCCACGTCTACGAGCATAGCATGGAAATAATAATAGCAACGTAGAAGTAACTCCCAAGGGTTTGATAATAAACAGGGCAATAGGTACTACCACATCTACTTCCCAATACCCACAATTTAATTAGATCCTAATCATGCAAGTGTTTGAGGAATAGATCTAATGCAATAAAACTGGGTATGAAAAGGTATATGATCAAAGTGTTACTTGCCTTGCTGATGATCCGCAAAACCTAGCGATTCGAAGTAACAAGCGGCACACTCCGGGTACTCTATCGCAAACAAACAAGCATACAATTAGTACTCATCTAATGCACAGTTAAAACTCGAATGAAAGATCCAACCAGAAAGTTCAACTTAAGAACTCCGGTTTGCAAAAAGAATCAACTCGAAAGAAGCAACGAAAGTCAAACGGCGAAAGAAAATAGCTTCGTTTACTAATCTGGATCTAGGTCAAATTTTACTGTAGCAAAAACTTGTTTGAGTAGGTTAAACGGAAAGAGAATTTCGAGACGAAACTCTAGGCGCTTGAATCGCCTGATTCCGATAAACGAGCGAGAAGTTAAACAAAAATGAAGATTCGATCATAAATCAAATCTGAGAAAATAACAGAAAAATCCGACGAAAAAGAAAACGGACGAACGGTTAAAGAATGGACGTTCGTTAACAGAGAAAAACCGACGAACGCTCGGAAAATAATAAAACCGAAAAAACCGATCTAGGGTTTTTTTTAAACGAAGGGCTTTTTTTAAACAAAAACTGGCAAAGTCAAACGGGGCAGCGAGGCAGTACCTCGTCGGGCGGCTCCGGCGAGGGCTCCGGCGGGGCTCCGGGCGAGGGGCGGCGAGGGGCGCGGGGTGCGGGCTCGGGGGGG